>NC_064919.1:2828916-2993916 GCF_929443795.1 Astur gentilis
ACAATCAGGATTTAACTATGGTATTTTAAAATGTCTCCAATTTAAAACATGCAAATTTCTTCTAGACAGAATTATTAGTAGGACTATTTTGTTGAATTACAAAATCCTCAGTGTAATAATTAAAGAAGGTAGTTTTATCCTTTAAAAGAGAGTTGTGATTAACTCTTGTCTTAATATCTGAGCTCTTGCTCAGAACTACTGAGAATACTATAGGTACCTCTTCAAATCATAAAAAGGTTGATCTTGCTTAAACCCAAGGTATTTTTACAAGTAAATGTTATATAATGACATTATTTAAAATATATGTTTGCATTACATATAGAGAGATGTATATATCAACAACACAGTTGTCTTCAGTTTCAGGTGTAAGGGATTTAGCATTTATGCACCATTAAATTTCGTTACATTGAGAAGAATGGTTTAATAGTTTATTTTAAAAATCATACTTGGGAAAACACACATAGGCTGAATAGTCTAAGATTGCGTACTGTTCTTCAAGGGCTCTTTTTTTTTTCTTTGAAAATCACCTGAATACTGCAAGAAGAAACCTGTGTAATTTATTTTTTTAGCTACTTATTCAAGATTAGGTTTTTATTATATAAACACATACTTAACACCTTTTGTAACTTGAAATTTGCAAGAAAAGAGTTGTTACAGTGAAATGATGATTTTTGGTGGCTCTGTAAATGCCATTCTCAATGTGATTATTGCATGCCTGTAAACAACCTGCTGTACTTTCCTTCTGTTACTTCTTAAAATCTTAAGAAGCAACATGACCTTTTTAATACAGTGAAAGATTAACCAATCCATTTCTGTCTCAGCAACAGGGACAGCTAAACCTGAGGTTTTCTAGACCACTCTGCTAGCAGCAATGCGCCCTCTCCAATGAATTTTACTGCCATATATTCATCATATAATATTGCTCATACACACTATTAGCCTGTAATGTGTTGCTGAAGTCCAGATATGGAAGCAAAAGTTCTCTTCAATATTTATCCTTATTATAATTATCATGCCAGCTCATGGATATTTTGTTTTGATGCCAGTACAAGTAATTCATTTTTTTCCCAGTTTAATATTCTTTCATTTCTTGCCCTAAATAGAATGCCTTAGAAAAATGTAGTAGTGGCTTGCACCTGAAGGCAGGTGAATGGAACTTGCAACGTGTAGTCAAACACACAGAAATGGTAACCTTTGCTGTTAAAGACACTAAGATGATGGCCTCCCTCTAAAGCTTAAAGCCAAAAATTATTTCTTGGTGGGGGTGGATCATGTTTTTTGTGATAAAAAAGTAAGGTATTTTTCATTAACTGGAACAAGTACAATAAGACTATCATACGCGCCTCTTCAGTGGTAGCTATTTCATTTTTTCCTTCTTACCTTTTTATAACACGTCAGGGCACTAAAAATAAGCCAACCAGAGATTGTTCAAGTGTTTAAACTCTGCATCCTTCTGAACACTGTATCTGAACATCAGTTGCATTAACTCACTCCAGAGCCAGTGCGTGTTATCTGAAGGCAAAATGTGAGAGTACTCCCATCTTTTATTTGTGGTTAGACTGCTGTCATGTTGGCCCATCCTTTTAAATGTCAATAATACTTCCTGTTGAATTTTTTGTATGTTATCTTCCAGATACTTCTAAAAGGCTTGACTCTGAGCCTGTGAGAAAATGATGTTGAGCATCTAACCACAGAATGCAGACCTTCTAGAAGATCACTTAGAATTTCTAAATTCTGTAGTAATTTCTGAACATATAGGCTGTTGGGGTTTTTTCAGATTAAATTCATTTAAATATATCTTATTCTACTGTAGCAGCTTCTTACCCAAATAGTATTTAGCTGTGCTTTACCATTTTTTTACCCAGGTTGTTGTCATAAACAAACTTTCCTTATAATGTGGATATTAAAGTGCTGTCATTTCACCTCGGTGTTTTAGCGTTTTCATTCTTATTTGATCTAGAAGCCTGTAAATTATGAGCAACTTTAAGCAACTCAAAAGTATTGTGAGGGTGTAAAGTAAAACTAAGGATGATGTGGAGGAGTCACTCTCTTTATGAATAGTACAATCAGATCACTCTCAGTAAGGTCTTCCACCTTTCCAGAATGAATAAATCTGTCTATTCTAATTCTTTAGAAATATAACTTTTAAAAAAGGAGGAAGAAAAAAAAATCTCCTTTCAGAATTTAATTGCCAAAATGTGTTTATAAAAAAAAGCAATGAAAAAATGAGGCATTTAATTATGATTTAAAATGATTGAAATTCCAGTGCACCTGTTTAATCAAAAGAACATAATGTATGCACAGTAAAGTCTTTTTCTATTATGCTTCTGATGACAATAGCAGGGTATTATGAAAATATAATAGGAAAAAGTAATATCTAACATTTTGTTTTGTTATGTCAAGAGATAGAATAACTATTGTTATTGGATAATTTTTACAAAATTCTGCTATATTAAGCTATAAATTTCCAATTCAGCTTCATCTCATTACCATCTGAAGTTAAAAGCTCACCCAAATATACAGTTAGATATTAGGTATATCCTTGGTATACTCTTAGCAAAAATTTGTTATTCTCAGATACATATATCTGTACAGAGTATTGCAAAGCTGTTACCGAGACATGTGAGCATTTTCTGCTTACAATAGAGGACAGCTTTAATTACAGGATTCAGTACTTTTTCCTTTTTTTCATGTAACTACACCTTCACTCTGTGAAGAGCATGGGCTGTGCCGTTGCTGGACCATGGTTGTACAGTGAACGGAACTGCTCTACAAATAACCTCTGCTTCATTACTACCGAGGCTGGAATGTGCGAACGGGCGGGCTGCTGCAGAAAGGGACGGGATCCTAGTGCTTGAACGATGCACTGAATTCTTCCACATTGCCTCTTCAACAGAGTTTGTGCAGGGTTCCGAGCAGGTTACTAGAAAGTGGAGAGTATGATGTGTTCCTTGGAGGAGATGTGAGTGTTCACAGTTGTAGATGGAATCACTGGAAGATGTTCTTTCAGACAGAAAACCAA
This sequence comes from Astur gentilis, assembly GCF_929443795.1. NCBI lineage: Eukaryota > Metazoa > Chordata > Aves > Accipitriformes > Accipitridae > Astur > Astur gentilis. The sequence goes on from NC_064919.1 coordinate 2,831,939, forward strand.
TGTGTGGTGCTAAGTATTCTGCAAGAGTGCATTAATGGTGTCCCAAACTGGGAACTCAAATTTGGTTTTAACCTCTGTCCAAGTTTGGCGATACATTAAATAGGGTAGCATCTGTTCGTCTCAAAGTACGTTGTATAAATGTTTTCTTCAGTGTTTGTAAAGCACCTGGAGAGTGATACCTGCAACAGCAAAGCCCAAGAGAAAGTTAATAATAATGATAATAATACAAGCTTTGAAGTGTGTTGTAAAGTAGATATAAGGTCATCTGTTGAATCCTTAGTAGAACAATACAGTACTGAATATTACACAGTAAGTGATTTATCTCTGTTCTGTGCCCCAGAAAGACAGAGGTAGAAAAAAGGTGTATGAAATTTAATCATTAAAATTCAGAGTTAACCTTAATTCCAGCATTTACAAACCTGTACCTGACTTTAAACCTTTTAACAATTTTTTTGTATCTGTGACAGATATTGTACACATCTGATTATGCTGGAGCATTATCTAGTAGATAAGGGGGAAAAGCCCTTCTAAATGAGTTAGCCTTTTGTGGGGTGAACTGAAAGCAGGACAACGAATATTTTGGACAGGCTGTTCAGAAAGTGTTTGTAAAACAGAAGGATTTAGTTTCTCTTCAATATAACTTTTGTCTAGCTGTTTCTCTCTGTTGTGTAACCAGTTTTCAACTTCAGATTACTGAAATAGTTGAGTTGATATGTAAAAGAAAACTTCTCTCTGTGTAATCTTTGTCTGGTTCTTTAGTATCATTTCTAGCTCAGTTTTTGTTTTCAATTCAGCAACAGACTACACAGCTGTACAGTCTTACAGATATGCAAAATAATGACCTCCTGCATTATGGTTTTATGTATTGGTTTTGTATCTAAAGCACTTACAGTCCCAAGCAGCAGTTGAGTATATTAAGATTTAAAGAAATCATTCTAGTTTATTTTAACTTACCTTCTTATTGCTGAGTCTTTAGCCTGCATGTGTTCAGCCTTTCCTGCAAAGTAGGTGTAGACATTCGTCTGATCACCCCGTGGGACTCGGCACAGGGTCCACCATACCCTGGGCCACAGAGCACTGACACCAATATGAGGATGCTGCAAATGGCGTTTATTCAACTGCGTCACGCCCTTACATACTGTCTGTCGGTCATCCCGCCTCCTTTAACCCTTCTCTTTCCGTACATCGCGAGATCTTCCGAGCGCCAATCCCTACAGTAGGAGAGTATGGTTTTGTTACGCAGTCTCATCGCTCCAAGGAGCACAATTCTATGAGCAGCGCTCACTTTTTCTGCTGGAGCAGTTCACGTGGTTCATTGTGGATGAAAGTCATGCCAGTAACCCACTATATGTTAGGTGTTCCTAGGGCCAGGTGCATATACCTTATCATATATCGAGTCCTTTCACACACCTGGCATCTGCTCAGTGCGCTACTTCTATGGCATACGATGGCTGATGGGTTGTAGGCTGGCACCACTGTTTTAACAAAAATACTGAGTATTTTGTGATTGTATTGTAAAGACATAACATTAGCCTGAATTGCTGTGTTTAGAAGAAACAAGAAAAACCATTTCTATGAAAAATCCCAAGTGACAATAAAGTACATCATTTACACAGTGATTTCACCCTTCATAATTCCAAGTCCTCAGTTAGCGAAACTTGATCCCGTAATTGAGGCTTTGAATATTCACCTTTTTTTAAACTGCAGTTTAGGTGGCCGTTGTTGAAAATACACATATAATTATTTGAAGAACATATCTCATTTTGTCTAATGCATCTTTACTGAATGCGACTGAGTGCCTTCTTTAGTAAGATGAACAGGAGACATTTCTCCCTCTTTTCTTAATACTGCTACAGGTCAATCTCTTAAAGAAAATATTTCAAATGTAAAATAATATCAGGTATGGCCTCAAGCCACATTATTTATGTACTGTAGATTAGAACAGATAATTTTGGGCTTCTTTCCACTGATCCAGATGTATCCGTTATGGAGAATATCCTATCTATGCTTTTGCCTATGTGGTTACAGCAGTTACCTTCTGACCTACAGTGTCTTTGAATTTCAAAATCCAAATTAATACCATCTGTTTGAGCCATTTCATTCTCTTTTCTGTGGCCTAAGGAAAACGAAGTGATTTTTAAAAGCTGATATTTTGTTACAGTGTTCATTCAAAGAGGTCAGCTACAACTTCTTGTTAAATTCAGCAGAAGAATTCTGAGACGTAAGCTGCCATTTCAACATTTTTGCAGCCATACTTTTTCGTACATATTTACATGTCTGAGAAAATTACAACTGTGAAAACAAATTTAAATTAGCTTTTTCAATTCTACATTTAGTTTATCTCTTGCCTTAAAGATTTATGATCTTGCCAAGGTCATTCTCCTCACTCATATTTTTGCACTCTAGCATTATGGTAAGTTCTTTGCACATACATGAATGCTGCAACCTTGCACTTACTAGTGGCATTAAAATGAGCGAATAAATGTCAGAACTGAACAAGTCTTGACTGTCAAATATCAGCTTCTGTAGCATTCATGGCTAATGCTCTAATCATCGGTGCAAAACATTGAAATAATTTGCTTTCCCTACATGTTTTTACTGGCCAGGATGCATAGGGGAGTAGTGTGCTCAGTCATAATCATGCTCCACAAAGGCTGGAAATGTTCCCTTTGAGCTTCCAATCATTAGGCCAGCCGAAGTGAAGACAAGCCCATTGACAAGCAAGAATGGCAATAATTTATTTTCTATTGACGGGTTGTGACAAATCATGTTTGGAGCAGTGGCTGCATACTGTGGGGCTACATGAAGAAAGACTGCGATGGCCCTAGATGAAGCTCTTCACAGCTCATTTAGTCCAAATGTAGCCACCTGGGTGGTGAATCGGTTCAACGTACCAGCCCAGGCATTCCCGCACAAAATTAGATCACTTACAGGCAAGGCATATAGGGGTTCCTACGAGGCATTAATCAAGGCGGGGGGGGGTGTGGGGGGTGTGAGCTGTCAAAACATGGCTTTCAAAATTAAGGAACACAAGAAGGATTAACATGCAGCCACGTCAGAAATTCAGGAATATAATTTCCATCATGTAGCTCCAGGTACAGAAAAGAGCTTGGAAGAAGAAATAAGTGAAATATTAAGGGTGCTTTCAGGAGGGGTAGGTTTTTACAGATGTTAATTAGTAAAAGCAGCGTGAGGATTTATTTAAGCTTGGGCACACCCCCTTCAACTTTCAGCTGACAGGTCAAATTAATTTATGTGCTTCCTACCAGTGCATAACACAGTTCATATCTTATTTAAATTTACTTTTGCCAAGGCCCACTGATGTGCTTAGCATCTGACATCTCATGCTGCTTCAGAATACAGACGGATATTTTATTTTGCAGGATATGAAAAGCTTGCCCCGTTTATTTTATCAAGTCTGTTTATGTTTTATTTCTATAGAAAAAAAAAATTAAAAGAATATTGAGATCTGACTCTAAGGGTTTTGCATACATTTTACTCTTCTTTTTTTTTAATATGATTTTTGTTTCCTAAGAAATTCTGCTGTCTGTATTTAAAGTCAGATATCCTCTTAAGCAGCGATCCTTGAATCCTCTGAATGGAAGCATCCTGACCTGACCAGCTAAGCATTGCTTCAGATGTTGTGGAGTTTGGCACTTTCTTCTCATATTGTCCATTGCCCTGGAGGGAGAAGAGAGGGCAGAAACAACCAGAGGGGGCAAGTTCCTTTTATCTTCAGAAAAACTGTAAAGTAGACATCTCTCCTGTCTGGCATGCTCTGGAACAAAATCTCCCGTGGTAGCCCCCTCCTTTGCATCCTGTCTCCTTCCATTGTTAACTTGGAAAAGTGGAGAATCTGGGTTTTCTACTTGAGGGGAAAGTCGCTAATACCCTCTGAAACGCTTCAGAAATCAGTAAGCGAGCAGGAGTTGTCTTAGTTTCCGCAAATATCGCACCCCTCTGCGTCACCCCCTTCCTGATGGCCATCCCCAGCTCCTGCATCCGTCAGGAGCCGTCAGATAGGAACGGCGGCCACACACATCGTCCTCTTCCAGAGGCTGGGGGTGAGCAGCCCACCAGGGATAACAGCCTGCTTCTCTGGCACACGGGCATCTCTACTATGGCACTGAAAATCCAACGTTTAAGCCCTGCTACACGTACAAAAAATAATTTGTGCTTGTACAAGTAAGGATTGTATATGACAGGATATGTAAATGACAGAATTAAGGTTTTCCTGTGCAACACTTCTAAAAAATTGTTCTATTTCATCTGTTAAGACGGTATTTTTTATTTACTCAGAATAAGTCCAAAGCTCTCATATCTACTGATATGGTTTAAGTGACCTCAAATTTAATGGGGAAATACATATTTGGCAATCTAAATGTCTATGAATTGTATTTATTTCTCTTCTAATCATCTTAAATTATAACTTAGTTAAGAAAATGCAAAACAAAGGATGCAGAACTGGAGTTATTACATCTTTTAGGTAATCTCGAATTTCCTGTTTGTATATTATGTCAGGAGATTTGTGTAAAAAAAAGTCAAGTGTGATGATGTTTTATTATCATAACATGCAATACAGAGGCAAATATATAAAATGTAATGTGCCAGGTAATCTGTGAGAAGAGTTAATTATGTCAGTGTATTTTATATACTGTCAAGGGTCCTTTAAAGGGAATCTCCATCTCCTCTCCTTTAAGGTAATTGTATCACACTCTGATCCTTAGAAGCACCCTGAAAATACAGTGGTTTAAAGGTAAAAAAATAATATTGTCTTTCAATATACTGACATTGTGACATAAAATACACGTGGTTTGTTTATACTAGTTAATAATTTTTGTAGGTTTCCTCTCTGTTTTCGTTTCAGATTTTTGGTGCAGCTAATCTAAAAATAGTATGAAAAGAGTGTACCTTGTATGCACCTTCAGCTCATACTTCCTGCATGTTGCATTAATATTGGAAATGTAGGAATGAATTTTTCTAAATAATTCATTATACCAGGCACTTGAAATTTTTATTTTTATTTGGTATTATTTTGTCCTCTAAGGTAACATGACAGGATTACTGTCTTGCATAAAAACGAGGATCATTGCTCTTTTTCACTGCCTATCAACCAGTTTGTGCTTAACCAAGCATTTATTTATTAGTTCTTAATGGTAAGGTCCACGAGGTTACTACACCTGAGAGAAAAATCTGTAAGACAGGTTTCCTAATTAATCACTGGGAGGGTTCAAGAAGCTCTTGTTATTTCTGTGTACAGTAGAATTTATGTAGTCTATTACAAGCATTGATTGCTAAAACTGCAGCTCATTTTTGTTTCTTCAGATCTGTAGTTCTTTTTGTGCTAACCTATACCATTCTTATAATTCTGTTGGTAAACACACACATAAGAAGGTGTTTATGGAGGGAGACAGGTCTAACTTGTTGCCGTTTGCTCCTTGAGCATCTGGAAAAAAGATGGGTGAGAAAGAAAGGAAAAAGGAAAAAGAAGAATATCAAGGGCAGCAATTTCAAACGTGGATGGATTGAAGGGGGGAAAATGACAATATCTCGTATGAAAGCAACAATCACATAGTTTGCAAACAATGTAGACTGAAAATCCTGCAAAATAACTCAAGATATCAATTACTCTCTATGTTACCTTATTTTGTCTAAAATGTCAGAGTCTGCTAAATGAGATCTGCTAGGCAGTGTCCTTCTTTTCACTTGGACTGGGCAGAGCTGTTGCTGCTGGAATACAGGCACTCAAGAGCCAGGAAAGATGGAGGAAACTTCTCACCACTCACAGTATCCACATGCTGATATTCCTTATTAAAATCCTTTGTTTGAAATTGAGTTCTGGAAATTAATCTCTGCCACACCACCTTCTCCCCAGCTGAAGTACGGTCCGGTTTCAGAAAAGCTTGCCTGGCACCGTGACCAGGAGGGACGGCGAAGCCAGAGGAAACATCTCTTTAGTCACCTCTATCATAACAGAGTGAAACTGCCCAAACTGATCCTTATGAATGTAGTGTCTCTTTATTTCTAATGAAATCATTTGCAGCAAACAGAGTAAGTAGTGCACATGGGGAAAACTGGAGCTGAAGGATCATTTCCTTCCTTTACTTCTTCATTGAAAACCAGAGCGCACATTTTAGAAGACTGTGAACTCTGCCCGCTGTAATCTTTCTGTGCCTTGTTTTCACAGTCTGTTAAGTAGAGATATATTTCTTTATGTGGCTGTTTTGAGAAGAATATATTTAAAATTCAGCTGTATGGGTTTCTTGTGCCACTGGAAATCTCCATACAGAAAGCTGAAAAACTGCATTGCCCTATGCTCTTAAAAGGAAGCAATTTTAATTCCCTTGACTGGATCCCCTTCTGAGCTCTTCAGAGACGTATGTTTTTTCCTCCCATTTTCAGAGATGAGTGTAGCTTTGCCCTTACCTATATACAGACCTTCTTCCTTTTTCACATTAGCACGTCATTCTTCTTCTGCCATCTTATCTACACGCTTTCATCCTATGCCTCTGGAGCTCCATGAATTTCAACCTCTTTTGAATAGGTTCTTTGTTTTGCAAAAGGATGTCTTCACCTCTTCTGCAGGTGATGTTTCTACAGGGAGAAGTAGCAAGGAAGCTTCTCCTTGTTTACAGTTTGCTCCCTGAGGTTTCCTTTGTTTCATCAGATCACAGGAGGGAGCGTACTCCTGAGTATCACCAAATGCCGATGAGGGCTTCCACGCTGGATTTCTGCATCCTTGAACAAAGCTACAGCTTTAATTGCTGATGTTCATTTGAAATATATGGAGGAGAAGCCACACTTTGCCATGTCTCTCTTTTTTACTCATAGAAAATTCTTCCACAGCTGCATGTTGTCTAGTTTGCTAGAATTGGGTCTACAATTAAAAACAAACCAAAAAAAAAAGTTAACAAATCATTACATGCAGTTCAACAAAGGTTGTGAATGGGTGAGGATAGTTGCCCATATTTATGCTGGATCTGACGGTGGTCAAGCACTGGAGCAGGTTGCCTAAAGACGCTGCAAACTTTCTATCCTTGGAGGGGTTCAGGACTTAAGTGGACACAGACCTGAGCAACCTAATCTAGTTGGTCCAGTCCTCAGCATAAGACAATAAAGAGCTTCAGCAGACAACGTCATACCAGAGTGACACCACTAGGAAGAACAAAAGGAGCAATGCTAGTAGTAAGATTGAGAAAGAGCAATGCTGTTGATAAAACTGAGACATGTAAAGCCATTTGAGATCAGAAGAGGGACCCTGACATAAATCCTTGAAGACGGAGACTGCGATCTGAACGAAGAAAGATACTTTGGGGCCATCCCTACAGGACTGTTCATGGACCATCCCAATGCACTGGACAAAAGCTCAGTTTCCCAGTACTTTGGCTGGAAAATGGGCACCCACGTCTGGAACTGGTAAAAGGTAGTGACAAACAGAGCGTATGAGTGGATGCTTGTGCTTCAGGCTGGTTTTGACTAATAAGAACACAGGCCCTCTTTCCCTTCTAATAGCATCAATTAAATCATATATAAGGTAGTGTTAACCCTAAGAGCACTTGCATCAATTGTTAAATTGGAAGGTTACTATTAAAAAAAATAATCATTGTATACTAAAATAATATTTTTCCTGTGAAATTTCATGAAGATTGATTATATTACGGACAGGTTGGGGCTAAAGATGGATATAACACAGTAATCTTCAATTTTAACTAAAAGGGCACTTAATTGCAGTGCCCCCACCGTTAAGCTGTAATCCTTACAAAAACTTCAATTAATTGGATTTTTCACCAGAACTTTTTTGTCTGATATAAAGTACCATGTAGATTCGTTATAGAAACTTCATTTAAATATGGATTTAATTAGAAATGTTTTATAATTTTAATGAGTCTTAAAAGTCTTTTGATGAGCAGTCAGTGTAATTATGGTATTTAAAATGATTGGATAAATGCATACTTTATAATTTACCTTCCTCGCAACTGTGTTTTCATGCTGGTTATTTTTAACATGAAGAATTGTTTCATTTTGTGTCAGTTTATCCTCCTCTTCCTTCCACAAAATGTTTTATCTCTGAAATAAAATTAAATATGCATGATACTAGTAGTATTGGATAATATTGTAATAGCACAGTTAAAAATCAATCTAAGAGAGAAAAATTATTTTGGTTTTGTTAGAGAAGTGACTAAGTTGATAATTTGTTATCCAGAAGTAAATTACAGACTAGCTCTGTCCTATATGTGTTGTCTCTTTTGTGTTTGAGGAAATTACCTGCAAAATTGCTGCAGAAGACATGTTGCACTAGGTATTGTGCTATCAGCAATCTGCTTCACTACTACAACATAAAGAAAGAGAGACGCTCAGCAAATTTAGGAAAATAAGGACGTTATAGAACTAGCAGTTAAAAGGGAAAAAATGGGCTTTTTAATGCATCATGTACTTTATCACACAACCTACATGAAGAGCACTAACTGTCACATGCTGAGCCTTACAATTCATTGTTCAGAAACAGTACACTTTAGCTCCTGCATATCTAATAAATAGTTGTTACATTGCTTTTTTTTTCGTGTGTGTGTGTGTGTGTTTGGATATATTTTTATTAATGAAGACTGAGCTCATAGTAAGCCAAGACTTTAATATAGAACGGATAAGCTAATAGTAGCGCGACCAGCCTGAAGAAAGCAGTGAAGAAGAATTTTACATATTGTTTCTCAGGACTGCAATACCTCTCTGCAAATCGGTCAATCTCTTCTGCTGGAGTGCTCCAGGAGGGTCGCTTTTCCCCACATCCCCAGATCTTTATATTTACTTACTGAATGAGTACTTCAGGGAAAAAAATACGTAACTTCAATGTAACACGTGCCAACAATTCCCATTCCCTGATTTGATCTCCTTTGGCTTGTAGGTCACTGCCCATAAGGTAGCCGTGCCTGATCAGCGCAAAGCTTTAGTGTCTTACCCAGAAAAGATTATAAAAGAAGGTTAAAGATGTAATGGTACTTGCTTGAAATATTTGCCCTCATCCAGCAAATTGAGCTCATAGTTCCTAGCTTTATATGAATCTGCGCGTCGGCTTCCATCCTGCAGCTTTAGCCAGGAGTTAATACAAACTCTGGTTTGTGTCAGCAATACTCTAGGTTCAGAAATTTTCCTCCTCCTTTTGCAAAAGAATATGAAAATGTATCCTGTTCTGTTAATTGACTGTTGCTCATTCAGTGTCCATCTTTTAAGTGTAAGGAGAAATTTCATTAGCACTCATGCTTTGCAAGTATATACCCGTATAATATCATACATGTACTGTCATCTTCCTATGTCATATGTGTACTGTGATACGGGAAGGCTCAAGATCTTTTTATTTTTGTCATAGTATACATCTCTTGGACTTTTCTTATAAGTATTTAAACTTTTTGTTTTTAACATACTTTATTACCTAGTCAAGTAGTCTGATTCTCAGATTTCTACACACCTTCCCAGCAGGTGCTAATTTTATTTTGCTGTGCACTGCTCTGTAATTTAGTAGTACCGAATATAGTTCTGGATGCATTACTAAAACTTTTCTTCTTTTTTTGTTTTCACATTGAAACACACTTAAAATTTTTAATACCATTTTCCCATTTAATTGTAGGTCTCTTGGACTTAAAATAATATGCTTAAAATAATATTCTTTTTGTGAAAAATTGCTATGAGTTTAAATCAAATTGTAGTCTATGACCTGTCATTTCCACAGTTGGTATGTCTGTCTAGTGAACACTGATTTTTACATGCTTAACAGCTTTATGATCTGCATTACCATTTTTGGATATTAAGAACACTAATCCAGAACCATCACATCATTTTTTTTTTCTGGCTTAAATAAATCTGTGCTGATTTATATCATTGATATAAAGCTTCCATAAACATATTTAAGATTAGAGTATCAGAATCTGATAGTTTCTTCCTTTATTTTCTTTCATATGTTTCAACAAAGTGTTTTTTTGTGAAAACAAGTTTTAAATAGTATTAACACCTTCTTAAACTTTTCTGGGAACTCCTTTACGTTTTTATGATTTTGTTTCATTTTCAATTTCTGTGTACTTAGGTCGTGTTCTTTTTATCTTCGTGCCTTCTTTTTTTTGTGATTTCAGCTAGTTCCATGAAGTTGTAAAATGCTTTCAGTCTTAGAAATATTTTCATCCTTGCAATAATTGCATCATTTACTTTTTCCATTTACTTATCTTTCCATCTATTTAATATATTCCTCCAAGATAACTACTCTTCTAAATCTCTGTTCTAAGATTTACCTGTTTGTGATTCTTTTAGTTATTAAACCTTTACTTTATCTTCAGATATAATGCTGACCTTTGAGCCAGTCCAACTTTGAAAATAATTCAACTACTTACCAAGCACTTACTTATCCCAGTAATAGCCTAGTCTTAGGAGGTCTGTCTGTTGAATAGATTCCACAAGGAAATCCCCTCATCTTTCACCAGGGGTGCGATATTGTGCAGGGAGTAGTTTCACCTTGTTTCTCTGCAAGTGTAAATATTCCTAGTTTATAAATTTTTCAAGATAGCTCTGCTTGCAAATCTAGCAGCTGTGCCAAAAAGAAGGGAACTGCTTAGGTGTGTCTTAAGTGTTTCCATGTTTCTGCCTTTTCCTTTTTCCCATTTTGCAGTGTCACTGATGCTGTCATTTCCATTTTGGCTTCTCACAGCTACCAGTCCGAGTCACAGAATTTACAGCAGTAGTCGTGGATGTGAGGGGGAGAAGAGCTTATCTGTGGTTGGCACAAACATGGGCAAAACTTACACCATACGTAAACCTTGCCTCTTCTGTTTTGGCATGTTGTCAATTTTATGAAACTATTTAAAGGCATTTTACACAGACTCCATCATATTTTTTTTCTACAGATACTTGCCCAGTTTTAAACTCTTCCATGATACCTATATCTCCTGGTCTTCTAATAAATTTTCTATGTGGATTTTAGGGTGTGCAGCTTTACAGTGGAAAGAAATTTCAAGGCAGAGAATAAAATTCTGCACAAATACACTTTGTTCTCATTATTCATCTTCTGTAAGAGAGAGGTCAGACTCTTTTTGACAGGAGAATAGGTTTGTCTGTTTTCTGCAGTACTGCAGTTGGTTTTAAACACTGACGCACTAGTGTGCATGCATCTGAGAAGCAGAATAGGGATGTAAAAAGATTGGTGGTCAGTGACTCTATAAGGTAAAAGAAGTAGGTGTGGCATTCATTTAACTACAATTTGTATGAGCACAAGACAAAAATGAGCCAGGCCTGTAGTCATTTTGTGCTTGACCTCTCAAAGGTTCTGAGGCTCATAAAAATCTTAATGTAGCCATTACAAGCACTTCATCTCTTCCTCTGAAGTGGCTCAGTCACTAAAAAATGTTGTAAGTAGACAGAAAAAGCATATTTTTACATGGTGCCCACTTCTATCTTCATGGTTTCAGCCATTTCTGTGGCTGCTTCAGATACTTCAGAAACAGAAAAAACTACTGCTTAGGATGAAATAGACATTGCAAGTGCCAGCTGCCACAGACACTGTCAGTTTAATGATCCTAAGGCTCTTTGTAACTTCTAAATCTATCATTCTTATTAAAAATACTGAATAATTAAAACCATTTCAATATATTTTAAACAATTTATTATTTCAATATTTTATCCTAGAATAAAGTTCACATGGTGCTCCACAAATATGTAGTAAGAATGCTGTTTGCCTTGAGCAGAAATAGAGAGAGAATTAGAATTTCAAAAAGGAAAGAAACATTGCACTAACTTTGGCTTCCTGGTCTCATTTATTGTAATATCCATCATTTCTTTATTTCTTTGGCAGCTCTTCGTGCAGGAATTATTCTTTTTCTGAAAGCACTGAACTTTGTGCTGATTTCTGATTTTTAAAAATAAAAAGTGCATTACCAGGAGTTCAAATACAGCAATGAATTATTACACTTTTTTAACTCTTTGCTACTTCAGATCTATCCTAACCATGGTTGATCAAACACTGTTGCTTAGCGTCATGTTCTCTGAAAATGTGTAAGCAGCTGCAGAGAAGTTAACAGGATACAGATTCCTGTTTCAAATGCTGAAAATGGCATTAATTGATAGGCGTTTTGCCAGATACTGTAGGCTCCACCTGTATCTGCTTTTTTGGGCATCTTCCAAGTCTTCGTATGTGATACCGGCTTGATTTCGGTATACTTGGCAGATAAAGGAGAGGAAATTATACTCCTGTCATGAGAAGATTTCTGAGATTTAGAAACTGTTCCCATCCCGCATCAAGATGAAATCCAAACCTTTTAAAGTTCATCACAAAGAGACACAAAGCCAGGAGCCTGGCAGGTGGGGATTTCACCGGTACATGGGAGACCCTTCCTCTGTCACTCTCGCATGTCTCCTGTGAGTCATTTGAATTAGAAAGACACAGACTGTCCCACAGCGACACTTTCTTTCTCCTGTGTTAAGGAATTAAAAAATTCCTCGCTGAATCGCTGTATTGCAGCCGGAGAGAGTGCTGCACGTCTTCCCTCATCTCCCCACCTCCCTGACCAAGGCGGCAGAGTAGGGATGCAAGCCCTGGTCCTGGCTGGCAAAGGCCAACCTGTTAAACTGTGTGAAGGTATCTTCTTGATTTCTAGCTTCGAAATGTGTTTTCCTTCTGCAAATGATGTAAAGGCGGGTATAGAGCCATAAAAAACGTTCACCAAATTGGTGTTTTCTGCGTCAGTAAAAGTTGCGAACATATGTCTTCGTGAGTTTCCTGGTTGCAGATATATGCACGTAATCCCAAGCAAGTTCCCAGTTCCAACAATCAGTGGGAATAAATATCATTTAGATGACAGCAACAACAAACCTGTGCAGTTCAATTGAATCTACATGTCTCAACCAAGTATATGCATGGTGTTACTGTTTTCTTACATGTCGTCTTCTTCATCCGTCTCCTCCCTGCGCTGTGACTTCCACTCCTGACATCATACGTATCTTACACAACAAGCTGTAAAACTGCCTTTTTGCTTTATCTCTTGAATAATACCATCCTTAGCTTATGCACCCTACAAAACAATGCCAGAAGAGAGTTTGGCAAGTAATTTGCCAAATGTTATTCTCACTAGCCTGTTAGACAATTAATTAAATCTTCACTGGAGGACATACAAAATTTATATTAGATATATTGTGCTCGGATCATTTCAGTTTTATCATATTATATTCATGTTTGGTTTTTCTTTTTCTACCACAAGGTTTTGGCTAATGCAACACTAACAGATTAATGAAAAATAATGTAATAGGCCAATTCCTTTAGTATTTATATTAAGTAGAGGAAAATTCCTCAATCACTGCTTGCATTAGTAAAGCCAATATTATAATTTCAATTATTCTACTGGATGAATTTAAAAACTAAAGCCTCAAAATCTTTAAAACAATATTTGCACAGTAGTATTTAACTTTCCAAAGAATGGAGGAGTAGAAAAAAGCTACGGTAAATATGAGCTATATTAAGACATTTCACCATGTAGTATTTCTGTTTAATCAACCCTCTATTTAGCAACTGTTCTAAATATGTATCTTGAAATGTAGTAAACACTATTTACAGTTAAAAGATTTCCCTGTGTATGCATGTTGAGTAAATTAATTAATCAACATGATTTTAAAATGTATTTAATACACAGCTTTATGGAGTTAACTTTTTATAGATACTTTCCTTAAGATCAGTTTTACATACAGAGCTCAGCATGCTGTTCTGTAGAGTCACCAGTCTTTGTAATGGGTCAGAAACAGATGAAATTTGCCTTTGTTTATTCAACTTCTTCCCGTTAACAACAGTTTAAGGAGTGGACCTGAGCTAAGCAGAAAAAGCAAAGCTCTTTCTGCTTTGTCCAATTTATTCAGGACAGCTATTGGGGAATTTCTTCTAGCTCTCTGCTTACCTTGGTTGCAAGATGTTGGTCTGCATGAGTGATTTCCAATATTTTCAGTCCTCTTTTCACTTGCCTCTCTCTTCTTAGCATTTGTGGCTTTCTCATTTCTGGAGGTAAATGTTAGCTACAGTGATATAGGCAATATTATCTTGCATGGAATGAACTGGGGAAAATTACTAGTTTTTCAGTTCCGAACATAAACAAATACTTTATTTATTTATTTATTTTGTTTGAACCTTTCTGTAAAGGGTTGCAATACAGCAGTGAAAGACCTAAATGACTAACAGTGAAGAATACGGTGGACAGAGATCCTGTTTATGTATCTTCATCTCTTCCTCTGTATTTGTTTATTCACCTGTTTCCTAGACTGAAATTGATTTGTTAGGCTATGTAGATTTTTATCTACAGATTATTTTATTATTCTTTGAGATGGTATCTCTGCATCAATTGGTTGTTGCATTTTCAGTCTGGCCCTGGTAATCCTCAGGGAGAGTGAGACAGGGTTATACAACCAGTTGCTAAGTTTTGAAAATAAAATAAGAAGCAGCTGCTAGGCTTCTGGGCTTGTTGAATTCAATTTTTTTTGTATCTAACAATGGAAACCAGCCAATTTATCCTGGCCTTTCCGTCTCTTACTTTATTTTATTTTTGTTATATTCTTTCCCAATCTTTACCATTAAAGAATTAAATACTGACTGAGTATTAGCCATAATGGTCATGCTGTTTAGTGCACGGTTTCCATACAGTTGCCTTTCAAAAATGTACTTCAGAGCTGAAAAAAAATCATTTGACATTTTATTATACCAGATATCTATTTTCTATAGGAAAAGACATACAGGCACTACTCACATGCCGCTCTTTATTGGAGGGACCATATTTACCCTGCAAGTGTCAGACAGGGAAATGAAGTCCTGGTGTGCAGTACAGACACCTGATTTTGGCTGGTTCACTTCAGTATTTCAGCTAGTACAAAAGTTACAATAATTTTGATTTTTCTACACAGGGACAAGTTTGCATGGACAAAGTAATGTGAAGGCAACGTCCTTCCTTTTCTCAGGGTACAAGTGACTGCTGTGAAGTGGTTAGACGTTGTTCCCACGGGCTCGCCCAAAGCTTTGGGAAGTTAAAGGAGTTTTCGTTCACTAGTAGGAGCATTCGACACATGGCAGAAGAACTATGACCGCTGCTGTCTGAACGAGGGAATTTTCCCCTACCAGAGCTGTGAGCTGGGCAGGAGGCCAGGACACCCAGGGAACCCCATCTCCACCAAGCCTGGGACATGTCCCTCATTGACTACACTTTCCCAGGGAGCCCAACTGAAAAGCATACAGTCACGCCAGGAAATATACCTGCCAGGAGTGAAATAGGTACGTTCCGGCGGCAGCCGGAAACATACGTAGGTGTCCTCTTAATACGCACAAAAGATAATTATTTTACTTGTCTACGGTATTGGGATTATATTCCCTGTAATGTGGTTTTGCTTGTGTACCATCTTGTGATATTCTGTGTTGGACTGTTGTCAGCATTTTCCATAAGGCACTCTCTACTTTTAAGATAGTGTATAAATGTACTATCTTCAAAGATTATTCAAATTGCAAGCTGAAGGTTATGAACGTGTAAAATGCCAAAATTAGGGTCACTTAAAGCCTGCCCTCACCAGCGCGGGTACGGCTACCTTCACTTGAGCCAGCACCTTGCGAACGTTACCGCACCGCTCGCAGAACGGGGAGCAGCCCGTTCAGTGCTGTCGCTGGCATTTATCTACAACACTCTGTCGTGCCATGTAGAAATATCCTACGAGACCATCTTTAGTTACACGAACGCGTAGTAGTCAGAGCTAGATGCAGCTGCAGCGTGCATGAGGAAGGACAACTATGCCATATGGGACAGCACTAATGATGGGGCTAATGTTTCCTTTGGTAAGGCTGCTTGCTAGGATTTCTATAGGTGTGAAGGAGATGTGGTGTTTGTGTGCCATCTGGGGTAGCTCCACATGGTACTGTGAAATAACGATGAAATGAGGAGAGGCTGAGAGAGCTGGGACTGCTCAGCCTGGAGAAGAGAAGGCTCAGGGGGACCTTATCCATGGGTATGGACACCTGATGGAGGGAGTAAAGATGATGGTCTCTTCTCAGTGGAGACCAGTGGCAGGACTAGAGGCAATGGGCACAACAGGAATGCAGAAAATTCTGTCTAATCGTAAGAAAAAAACCTTCTTGTACTCCAAAGGTGGTCAAACCCTGGACCACGTTGCCCAAGGAAGTAATAGAGTCCCTGTCCTTGGAGATACTCCAAGAGGACGTGGCACTGAGCAACCTGCTCCAGGTGGCCCTGCTCTAGATGAACACCAAGCTACGAAATGCCAGGATGGGGCATGCCTGATCCTCACGGGAGACTGGGGGATTCTGGCCGCAGCGCAGGCAAGGAGTGGTTTTTCATTTAGTATGAACGTGAAAGGACATAAGATTTTTTTCAGCAGCCCGTCGTTTGCTCAAATTTTAATAAAAACATTTGGTACCAATAAAATTCAGCTTCCTGGCTTCCCTAAATGTTCTGCTTAGGATGCACATTTTTTCTGCAAGTTATGAACGGAGTGGAATTCTTCTAAAAGAAAGAAAATTAATATTTTTTTTAAAAATCAATGCATTAAGAAAAGTAGGGGATTATATTACTCCCATAATAGCCTGTGTTTTCAAAATAGTCATCTTCCTGTGCTATCATAGTAGCCCCTTCTTAACAAATGGAGGAAGTTTCTTGTTGACAAAATATGAATTTTTTATATTCCTAAGCCACAAAGCTGTCAAATTATCAAATACAATTTCTCAGCAGATATATCTTGTGTTTGTATTTACGGAACATACATATGCCACAGTAACCACATTTGAAAGCTTAATCCTTTAAAGTATTTACATTGGGTTTTCAACATTCATTATGGAAAGCCTTTGTAAATTGAAATAAAAAGGGGAGGGGTGAAGAGAGGGAACAAGTAGTGCACGATCTGAAGGGCAGGATATTTTTAGCAGATGCATTTTTGGTTCCTAAGCTCTACCATGTAATCATATGGGGGTAAAACTTACATTTATGAAATGGAAATGTTGCCAGCGCTGTGATCATAAATACTCCTTTTTGTGAATTTGGGCCTCTTCATTTTCTTGAAAAATTATATTAATGCTCAAAATAATTAAATTCAGTTTACGTGATGATTACCAAGTTATTTAAAATGATTGAAAATATGAAATCCTTTGAATATTCACCTCCAAGCACTTAGCTCAGACATAGTGTTATTGATTCCATTCTTCCATAAAATCTACCCTCTTGAATGCCTGCATCATTACTCTGTTATTTGCATGAGTCTATGTATATATGTATATGTATAGGTATATATAGGTATGCTATATGCATATGTATTTGAAATATTATATGCATTTGCACAATCAAGCACACAGCGTTCTTAATTCAGAGAGTCAGCTAAGCAACTTCATGCACGCACTAGAGGTTTTTGGGATAGTCTAAAAGAGAAAAGAATGGGGACAGGATACAATCTGCAGGCAATAAGCACATGTGAGCTTAGCACAATTATTTCTGTGAATGTTATTGTAAGAAATTATCTTTTGTGAATAAACTTTGTTTAAGATTCTGACCAGTTAAACTAAGAGACAATGTGTTTTGGACCAAATCTGAGAAAGGCACAAGTCCAGCAAACTGAAGCTGTATAAATTATTGTTATTAGGGTTTGGGGTTTTTTTAAATTATTTAAAAGGCAACAGCAAAAAATCAAAATGCTTTGTTTTAAAGATAAAACACTTTACACATACTTGGTTCCCTGAATGTCTGAAAATATCAGTTTGGGTTACAAAAAAAAATTTGTGAAAAAAAAACAACCACCCACATTCCATATTGAAATATTATTTTGAATAAAAACTTACATAATTTACTTATAAAACATCAAACCCAAATGCTTTCACATTGGATTTAAATTTATAAGGCTCTTACTTTCAGTTTTATGCGAACTAAAATCCCAGGTTGCTCTTGGGAGTAAGTATCTCAGTGTCTGAAACTTCTGGTTTCATTTCACTCTAGTTGCATTTATCTACTGACAGCTTGCCACTCTCAGAAGTGTATAATTAGTCTTCTGTTAATTGTTTAGTACATTCCCTGTTCTCTACCAGTCTTTATTGTTATCAGTAATTAATCAGAAGTGTCATACGTATACATATATGCATACACATATATATGTTTTCTCACACAAGTTGGAAACAGTCGTCAGCCCTTTATTAAGAGCATCTTCCCATTTTTTGACACACTAACATTTTTTTGACATCAACATTTTTGCCATGTAAATGGTGTTGGACCTAGAGGAGCAGTATACGAGTTGTGTTTAACAAAAGAAATCTCACAAAACTAAAAATAAAATTAAAGAGGCATCCTGCTGCTGCAGAAACCTAGCGAACTGGACTATCTTGAGAATAAGATACAGTGACAGCTTCAACAAAGCTGGGCCAGTATGAGCCTAATTGTCTCAAATGTCTGTAATTTAAAGCTATGCAGTTAAGAAAGAGTTGTAAGAATGCACTGAAAAATTGAAATTTACCTTAATGATTTTTTTTAAAAGAACCAACTGAAATGTTGAGGATATGGATCTTCCCAATTTTCTACTGTGTTAGAATTGTGAACAAAAAAAGGTTAAATTAAAACAAGACCTAAGAGAAAGCTTCACCCCGTTGCACTATTTTCCCGCTGTCTGCAACTCATGGCTTGGTGCCTGTGAGGCTTGATTCACCATTTTTCAAAGATGTGGGATAGCAAACACCAGTAACAGGGAGGCTGGGTAAATACTACCTCTCCTTTCTTATTGCAGCTGGAAAGCTTCTAAAATTTTTGCTGTGTGCCTTCTGCTGCCCTTGACAACATCCTTCGTAGCTGTGTTCTTGCCCTGGAAAAGGGTCTTTCATCATTTTATTCCAACACTTGTGAAGTTTCTATTTCAGTTCAAAACTTCTTAAATATCCTTCTAATGTCTTAACTTCATAGCTGGGACAGGTTAACCTGTGAGTCAGAGCTCTATTCTCTTCTCTTCTCATGACATACTTTCCAAAATGTTTCCCACGTACTGATTTCTTCAGTACCTCGAAATACTGTCTCTTCTTTTGGTTTGCTCTTTGGAAGTAGGAGCATAACTGTTGATCCCTTATAGCTGTGTCTTCCTTTAATTTTTTTCCTTTGCTCTCATTCTTGTGGCGTATAGATAATTAAAAACATAAATAATAATTCTCATGGTGTCTTCCTCCATATCCTCTAGGAAATAAATAAATTTATTTTATTGATTGGGAAAATTCTGGGAGGGCATTTTTCACGGTGTTTGTGTATATATAAGAGACAGGAATTTGGCAAAATTGTATTGAAGTTTTCAGGTTTTATTTATTTCTGAATATGAGGAAGGACACTGTTTTTCACATACATTGTCCTGAAAGCAATGTAACTTTGCACTACAGGGGGATATTGTTTATTTGGAATGAAGAAAGACAAGTGGACTGTTTTGCATTAGGTAGATATAGAGATGTTGTCACAATTGGTGTGATTTCAGGGTGAATATCACTACCAGAACCTTTACATGCATTGTGTTGCTCCTCTGGGTCTTGTTCAATAGTGCAGTAGTTCTGTATTTGATGGCTGCCCGCCCCCCTCTTTTTTTTTTTATGTCCTTCAGGGGAGTATGTGTTTAGTAGATGGATTAAAGAGAGATTAAAAAATCTGAGAAGATTACTACATAAATGACTGAAACAAAGCAGACATTTTTAGTACAGTTAATATTTAAGGAGTTAAAATGTTAGTCACAGTCTTAAATAAGTTATTTTAACATTATTTTAACCAAATGCAATCTGATTAAACTACCAGAGACTTCCCTTTTAATTTAGTACTACTATTAGAAAAATAAAACATTGCCCCACGTAGAAACTGAAAGATTTTTCAGGACTTGAGATTATGGACAAACATTGGATTTAGCTGGCTGTCTAACATTGATGTAAAATGAATTTCATGCTCTATGATTTCTCATGTTACAAAAAGTGTATTTACAACTGAAATATGAAGTGAAACTTACAGAGATATATATTCTTCTATTCTGTAAAAATGGCAAACAAGATACCAGCTGCTGAGATTTCTTGTCTCATGGTGAAGCATAACATGCTAGACATGGATAAAACAATTGTTTCACTGCCTGCAAGAGCTTAATCCACAGCTGTCTCTCTCATGAACTTCAGAAAGCAAAAAGGTAATTCATTAAAATCCTCCATGAGCTGGTAGCAAGATATTATATTGTATTTAACTGCATGATTTCTCCACCCATTGCAGCTCAGTATAGAGAACACTACTGACTTTACCGGTAGTAGTCTAACACATTTAAATGTGTAAGTTTATTTTGGATTAAAATAAATATTTACATGTAAATTTAAATTTAAATGTATTGATTTATCATAAGAAGTCTCAAGACCTATACAAAAATACAGAACTCCATGTATTTTCCATCTCAGGTGTAAATATGCCAGTAAATCTGGTACAGAGGGACAACAGTTGTTTCAACAAAAGGTGGTTGAATTCAGTGAAGGTCCTGCACAGGTATGGGAATAGGATGTGTGATGATGGGTTGTAACTAGTGTGGAGGTTGGAAAAGGCAAAGACAAAACACCAAAAACACTTGCCAGTGCTTCATCCCTGCTTTGTCACTCTCCCCCCTCTTTCTCTGTCAACAGCTGGCAAAAAAATGGTCAGTCTCATCTTCATCAAGCCGCTAATAATATTTATCATAATTATATTCTGCAAGAAGCAAGCGTAAGGGCAAGTGTGAAGACTTTTGGAGAAAATACAATTAATGGTTTCACATCTGGTCAAGTTTAAAAGGCTACAGGAAGTACTTGCAGATGAAAAATATTCTTTAAACAGAAAGGGACCCCGGGACCAACTGACCTCGAGGGCTCCGCAGCTGCAGCACACAGTGTAAGAGAATATGCCACAGCTGGCAGTGCATATTAGGGTTAAGTCCCTTGCAGAAAATCTGCAGCTATTAAACAATGGGATGAATTTAATCTCAATATCACAAAATTGCACGGATTAGTTGTTTATGCAGAAACTATTGCTTTCTTTTGCCTCCTTCAGTTTGTAGTGTTTTTTTATAAATAAATGCATCCAGGCAGAAGTTTGACAATAACAGGAAAACAGTTTATTGAAGAAATTGAAGGTGAACATGTGGAAAATATTTTCATGTGAATTACATGAAATTACTCTTAAATCCCATAAAAATAAAAGGGAATGTAAGTTACATTTAAGCACCTTTTTTTTGTGTTCTTTTCCCACTCTTGCCTTCTTACATAATACTTGGCAAAAAAAGACCTTCTCTACTTGTGCTCACTGTTTTTATCAAAATTCCTCTTGAAAATAGTATGTCTGTAAAGCTTTCCAGTGGTAATTCACCACATTAAAAATAGATAAGCTTAAGAGCTTGCGTTGCTTGAAGTCTGAATATTTACCCGTGTTAGGATGTTTGAATGGCACGGTGTCTGATTTAGATTAGATGTGAATTATGTCATCTTCTTAGCTCAGTATCAAATACATTGCTATTTTTTTGATACATAGCAACTATTAGTTTAGCTGTTATTCAATATGGAAATGCATATTTTCAGCTATCTAATGCACAGTTGTATAGTTAATGTTTCATCATTTGCCAACACTTCCCTGCAAGAGGACCTGAGATATTAGCTTTTCCGTAGGAAATAACAGTGGTGTCATTGGTTTCTTTTTTTTCTTCCTTCCATAGAATTATGTGTAATTTAGCATTTTTCAAGACATTAAGAAATGCAATAGATATCAAAATACTAGATAAGCGCTATTAGCCATACATAACATACCACTATGAAATTATATAAGGGTGACCCTTTCTGTAAACTGTTCACTTTTTAGACATTGTTTTGTATAAGCTTTAGAAAAGGGCATGGCTAGTCTCTCAAATAATACAAATAAGGAGATTTTTCAAGGTTGAAAATACATCTGAGTTGAAAAGTATTCTTACATTTTATTTCAATTTTGTTCATGTTTATTCTGCTTGCAATTTTTCACATAATTTTTCCCTTCTAATCTTTACATACTTGTTATAACTAATGAACTGTAATAAACTTAGTAACTAATCAAAGAGCATCTATTAAAGTAAACTCTTAATGAAACTTCTTAAAATGGGAGAATCTGCTACAGGTAAAATCTGTGTCACTTCTGGTAATCCCTATATGCATACTACTGCGTGTGTTTTATTTCTGATTTAATATACTACTGCCTTGGTATCAACAGCATATACTTCCTTTTCATCTGTAACAAGCACCTAAATGCAATATATAGTCCCTATCATAGTTTTTAAGAAGTGCCTTCATAGGAATATATCTGCAATTTACAAAATATATGCAATATTGCAACAGAAAATCAAAGGAGCAAATATATCACCGTGTATTAAATCCAGCACTGCTAAAATGTCCACCATGCTTTTAAACAGATGCACAGAAGATTTTTCTCTGCATCTTTGCAAACACGTTTACTGTTTCTTTACCGTTTATAATTCAGCATAGTGGGGAGACAAAAGTATCAAAAACCATAGGCCTGTACAGCCATTTATATAAATGGAGTTATTGATGCTAATAATAAGCAAGGATAGCACATGGACACGTTGCTGAGGAACCCTGAGCTGGAATCACTGGATCTTCCTGGGGCACGGAATGCTTCTCCCCTTGCACTTCGTTAGCCTGTGGACGTGCAAGGCTTCTTCCTCTCTTGCCTCTTATTTATGAGGAGAAACAGAAGTCCTCCCAGCGCTAGTTATCCTCTTTGACCTCATGATCTAAGGTCTAGGCTGACCAGCAGAAAACTTCAGTGATTCCTGTATTTATCCGTGCTGACGTGTTTTGCTGTATCTATCTGAAAAATAGACTGCTAGTTGGTTTGGTGTTTTTTTACCTTGATTAGCCACATGGAATAGAAAAAAGAACGGCATACTGAGAAAAGTTTTTAGGTGATTCACTTCAGGTGCACACAATATGTCATCTACATTATTTGATATTTAAGCATATTTTGGAAACATATTTCAAATGTTTAATTCTGTAGGTACACAAGTAGTATTGGCCTGAAAACTTGCAGTGCTAGCCTAAAGATTACAAAGGTGATGGCATTTTATTCTGAACATATGCTTTCTCTTAAATATGAAGAATATACTGAACGTTGGGCTATCTGGACACTCGGACTCTTCTTATTATGGTTATATGAACACTAAGCAAAATGTAGATGTTGGTATGATGGACTGGTTCAAATAATTCCAGTACCCTTTTGAAATGCTGATTTTATTTCATCTTCCAAGATATAGCTAGATTAAAATAAAATATATGCCATCTATGTATTTGGAATTTTTCTCTAAGAGCTACGTTACTAATAATATGAAACAACAGAGTTTGGCTGTGGGCTGATGAAGCTTGCATTTTGAAAGTAATTCATGATGGTAATTTCATTCGCATTCACATTACTTGAACTGGCTAGTTGGATTTGTACCAATTACTATTGTCAAAACAATTGTCACACATTTTAGATATGCTAGTAAAAACATGTTCCATTTTGGACAAATTTTTGAATAGTAAATGTTGACTCTTTTTTTTCACTTGAACACAAACACCTGATTTCTCATCCCGTTTAGAACAGCAAAGATATGCTGTGGCCTTCTTGCTTACTGTCCAGCGGTCTTTTAAAAAACAATATTGTCCCCAGACTTTAAGCATAAAAGTGGAAAAATTTCTAAATTAGATGAGGGACCAGGTGTTTGTCAAGCTCATTTCATAGATCTTTAATTCATGGATACTGTTAAGCGAATGCATAGAAGACATTCTTATCCTCATTGGACCTGCTTAAATGCTTTAAAAATAGACTACTTTTTGATAAAATGATAATGTAATGTATTAGTAATAACTTGTTATAAAGTGAACACTAAAGAATGTCCAAACTGGATGACATTGAAGATTTTTACCAACACTAATGTTTAAAATTCAATGAAATGTGCTGACAAGTATGAAGTCACTATCTTTAAAAGGAATCTGCTGATTTATTGTTAAGCTTCCATTAGCCAAGACTGCTAAATTTCTGTGTTATACCTCTAGCAATAACTGTTTTGAATGTATTCCATTTAGCATTTTCAGTTGTCGTCCTTCTAAGCAAACAGCTCCTCTACTTAAAAATGTGCAACAAATCAAATTAATTAAAATGAATCAATTCAACTGGTAAAGTGGTGTTTTGGAAGGACTCTGAGGACCATAAATTCAAATTAAGGCTTGCATGACTTCTTCCTAGGTTTGAAGAGGCTCCTTGGTACATTAGCAAAAGGAAAAAGGGAAACCAGTCATCCTGTTTAACAGCGTTCACCTGAGATGCTTGCAAAAGTAACTGTGCTGGGGGGTCATATAGCCAGATTTTAACAAACATACCATAAACCAGAGAATGAAGCAGACAGACATAATAGCAGTTAATTGCACCTAATATTAATATTCAGGTAAGGGTAAGTATGAGAGTAGTCATATAAGAGTGGAGTAATAGGAAGTTAATTATTGCAAAACTGTTATCGTGGACATAGAGTCTTTACAATTTTATTCATAGTATGCTGTGTTTGCTCTGATACTTCACTCCAGGCAGTAATGTGGGTTGTCAGATTCAGTTTTTAAGGTAAAGGTATGATAGATATATGCTAATTTATACATGTTCATTAAATATATTTTTCCTAACTGTATTTTAACGATTAGATTGTACTACAGAGCACTTGTTATTTTTCCAGTTTTAGTAAGCTTTTAAATACAGTTACAAAAAGTGCACACCATGCTCTATTGCTGTTGTGGTTTAACCGCAGCCAGCAACTAAGCACCACGCAGCCGCTCACTCAATCCCCCCCCATCCAGTGGGATGGGGGAGAAAATCAGGAAAAAGAAGTAAAACTTGTGGGTTGAGATAAGAACGGTTTAATAGAACAGAAAAGAAGAAACTAATAATGATAGTGATAACACTAATAAAATGACAGCAGAAATAAAAAAAGGATTGGAATGTACAAATGATGCGCAGGGCAATTGCTCACCACCCGCTGATCGACACCCAGTTTGTCCCTGAGTGGCGATCCCCCATCCCCACTCCCCCCACTTTATGTACTGGGGATGACATCCCATGGTCTGGAATACCCTGTTGGCCAGTTTGGGTCAGGTGCCCTGGCTGTGTCCTGTGCCAACTTCTTGTGCTCCTCCAGCTTTCTCGCTGGCTGGGCATCAGAAGCCAAAAACCCCTTGACTTTAGTCTAAACACTACTGAGCAACAACTGAAAACATCCGTGTGTTATCAACATTCTTCACATCCTAAATCCAGAACACAGCACTATGCCTGCTACTAGGAAGAGAATTAACTCTATCCCAGCTGAAACCAGGACAATTGCCAATAATGATTGTCCTCTTTCTGCAAATACGATGAATGCAATACACTCTTCCCACCATTCTGTATAGTATGTGATTTATTCACCAGTCTAAACTTGTACATGGCTTCTGGGTTTTGCAGTCTGAATGAGGACCTAACAAGTGTGGGGACAGGATTAAAGTATTGCTCCTGACATTAGTTTCCTAAAAGCAGTCTTGTTCTGCTGCTCCTCTACATGCCTCCTACTTTACAGGATCATCTTCTGGCTCATTTATAATCTACTGGATTTCGTACTTGAAAATATGATTTCTGTATTCAGTATTCATGCTTTACCTTTTGTCTTCAGCTGGTCTGAACTGGGAGACGACACTTTATTTTCTACTTAGAATCGAAAGAGATTAATATTAAAGAGATATCAAACTCTTAAATATCCCCAAATTTGTAAAAGAGATAGAGGCACATTACTGAGCATTATGTAGGCATAATTAGAGGGATACAAAGTTGAGCTGACTATGTACCAGCATTATTTCTGCATTTATTATCCCGATTTCCTGCAAGAGAATACTGTGTGACTCTATATTTAATTAACTACTGAAGAAAAGCAAAATAATCTTCATATTCTTTTACTTTTTCAGTTTTAATGGTATTAGGACTAAAATTGAGTATTCACATGGAGAAAGGGAAGAATCTGATATGTTGTTTATTTCTTGGTGTGACAGGTGTACCTGATGGTGAAAGAAACAAAGAGTCAGTCAGTTTTGTGGCATTTTGTAATATAGTATTGTCACTGCAAGAGAATGATGACCATTCACATTAAATATTTGGGTTGGATAACACGTGTGTGTTTGAATTTTTGCTGCAAATTTACGAAGTGTTGAGAGCATCAGCTTAACTTCCAAAACACTTATTACGTCTCCCACTTTTTCTCTGCTAGTTTTACAAGGCTTTCACCTCTACCAACATGTGTGATAGAAAACAGAAAAAGAAAGTACTATCACAATAAATATAAGTAAGATTTTGTGGTAGTTTTTACAATTCATAGCAGTTGTGCAGGGCAAGATTTTCGGGGTTTTTATTTTGTATCATTCAGTAATCTCAACGGGTGTACCCCCCCGGGCGGGGTGTGGGGGGGTTGGGGGCAATGAATTGATAGTAATGAGTTTTTTATTGACTTGTTTGTTCTAAAGACTGGTTTAAAATACATTTAAGAAAAATTAATAAAAAGTTATTTTTCTTTCAGGTGGGAGATGAAAGAAGGTGCAGATCTTGAAGATGAGGAGAAAGTTATGGTGGAACACTTAAAAAATGTTTATTTGACACAGAGCACTCCTACCGCAGAGGATAAAGAAGAATAATTACCTTGACAGGTTTCGGGTAGCACCTTTTTCTGAATTCAACATGATTAACTTAATGGCTTAGTTATAACTGACAGAACTAGAAAGCTCAGGAATATATATCTTGAGTAGGAGTTTTAAACTAAAGAATGTTCCCGTTATTGTCTAGTCACCCCATCCAGGCAGCAATTGTTCACACATGCATAAGGTGAGCAACAGTATATGAAAAGGTCAGTGTCACAAAACAAGGAGGGTGCATCTCGATACTGCGGAGGCATAAACCTGAATGACAAACTAAGAACTGTTTTAGAAGCATAAAACTCACTCTGAAAATAATGCAACTTTGGACACATGCTAAGCAAACACCCGTGCTCTGCTTCCATCGACAGTTTTGGAGTCAGAGTCATCCTGCCCCCAGTTAGTGTTGCTCAAGGACCTTTACTCTCCCGTGGTGCTTGTGTTCTAGTTAGTCCTGCCATTAAATCGCCCAAAATGTATGAAAAAGGACAGGTATAGGCCATAGGTCTGCAGTCCTTTGTGAGTTGCCCCAGGATGAGTATGCTTGGCCATTATTCCCAAGCAAAACTGCATCACCTTATTGCCCTCACAAATCCTAATTTAACATCCCGTGTATGTTACATCTTAAAAGATCCATTATAGAGAAACTTGTTGACAGCTTGTAAAGTTTTGAGAAGCATCTTTTTACTTAAAGGAATTATTCACAGGCAGTGCTCAAAGGACTATCTTAACAGTGAACTGAGAAAATGATAATGCGTTATATATTTCTGATAGATACAGTAAAATTTCATTTTCAAAATAAGTGCTGTCTGATATTCAGATTTTTGATATATAAAATGTTTTTCTTTTCAGTAAAGACTAAAAATAGCTGAGTTAGGTGGCTATTGTGACAATGTTTTTTATACAGACGGTGTGGTTAATATTTCTTCAGCTCTACAGAAATCCATCATTTTTCTATTTGTTTCTTGCATTGCAAGTCCAAGGGAACTATTTCCTCCGCCTGATGAAGGACCCTAGCAAGATCTTGCTAAGGCTGCAGTCTGAGCTGCAGCTATTCCTCTTCCCACCACATCTTCTCACAGATGCTATTACAGACATAACTCAAACCACCTGAATAGGAGGAACGCACCTTTTTTTCCTAAAAACTTCAGCAGCATCATGAGTAACCATAAGGCTAACGCTGCTGTAGCGTCTAATCTGAAATGCAGTTTTTCCTCCTCTTAATTGCTGGGTTTTTTTGTTGTGCATATAAAATATCAGACCATTTAAAATGAAAATGAGGACCACTGCATCTTACAAATCTCCAAAGATCTTGTTACAACAAGAGGGCTGTGAGGCACTGGTGCTTCAAAAATGCTAAAAATATTATTTAAAGAATATAACAGACTTTTTACTCTGCTGCTGACATAGTCATTTCAGATCATAAAGAGGTGATGAAGTGTAAAAACAATTTTTCTTTGCTTTGTATTTCACCTTTGAAGATCAGTTGTGGTCTTAAGGCTTAAAACATGGCTACAGGGATTGCCCATGATGGCAGGTACGGTATTCTGACAAATGAGGCACACATGCTTCAAGCCATACTAATAATGTGTTCCTGCACATGGAAGCTGGAGTTTAGAATATTCTTTCCTATTTTATCAAAATCTATTGTACATACTTAACTTTTTGTATAGTCACATAAAGTGAATTTCTGTCTATGTAGTAAAACTGACTGAAATACTTTTTGTGAAAAAGCTCCCCTTCCGGGAAACACTTAGTATGAATAGAATAAACTTTGCAAGTGAAATAAACTAACCCAGAATAAAACCCCTCACTTACTCTGAAATGGGAATGTCCATATGGGGAGTTATTCCAAACTGGTTATTATCCTTTAAATTCACAACACGCCTGGTTCTGGTAAAAATTAAAAAAAAAAAATTCTTTATGCCCCTTCCTCCCTTCTCTCCCTGCCAAAGCAATTCAGCAGTAACCCACTGGGTAGCACTAGGACAATTTTGTCCTTCTTAGCAAGAGTATATTTATAATCTTTACCAATGTGGAGCTCACAAGGCAGAATAACTAGCGTAAATAAAAGCTGAACCTTTGCACAATATTTTATTTGGATGTTTTACTTATCCAAACCTCTCTCTCTCTCTCTCTCTCTCTCCATCATTTAGAGTATCTGAATGCAAGCTAATGTGTGTTTGAAATTGAACTTGTCCCTCAAGCCTCACTGAGAAATAGCAGGGCTTGGTTTGTTGGCAATGTAGTGATCCTATTAACTGACCTTTTCAGGGTATAAAAGAAACATCATCTCGGCAACATCACTTATGCTGAATCGATATTTTTGCAACATTCAGTTTTTTTCAATAAAATTACAGCAATGATAAGAGTTGTATAACTAAGATTGCTAAATAACATACCATTAATTTATCAAGACTGCTTACTTCAAAACTTAAACCCTTAAATGGCGCTTGAAAGAGCTGATCATTTTTACATGTTAAGGTGTGTAAGATTAGGAGTACTTATGTAAGAGATTGGTGCTTTCTTTGGCTTTTCTTAATAAAACAATAGTTCTATATCCATAAAAAAGCGCTGCTGATTCTAAAACTGACTTAAGATTAATTTCATTTTGGAGACTGATGGGTTCATAAAGCTGCAATGTTTTGCTTTTGTATTTTATGTCCTGGCTCTTTGTCACTACTTGTTGATCCAAGAATGTCTCACATTTATGTTTAGCCTCAATAAATAAAGGCAACAGGAGCCAGATTTGCTGGCTGCTGAGTGGGTCCTGTGTTGCATGACCACTGCAATCTGACCATGTTAACTGCTCCTGGGAAGATGGTCAAAAATAAGGATTAAGGTCTGTTGTGTACAACAGACCCTTCTGAATGGGCAAAACCTGGCCTCATTGGCTCAGCTGAGTTAGCTTAAAAGGAAATTTTTATATTTAAAGAAATTACTTGGATCAGATAGCACAAACTAGGCAACTATGCATTATCATTAATGCTTACATCTAATTCTCATTTAACATTTTAGTATGCTTAGTCCTTTTTAAGAAACAGGCTTAAATGGAAGACTTCATGGCATGGAGTATCTCTAATCATATTAGTTTAGCATCCAGTTCAGAGTGCTCCAAATCTTAACATCTTGCTACTTTTGAATGGTAGTTAATAAAATTAGAAGCAGGGCAAAATTGAGATAGCATTAATAGTAATGAAACTCAGAAAGACAGCAGAAGGAGAGAGACAGAATTTATGGAAAAGACAAGCATTAAGACATAGCCCTGCCTTTTAGTGCCTGCTGTCCTGACAAACAGTGTCCCGTAGATCACGCTTTATTCCAGGAGAGGGCTTTTGTAGAGACCACAGGCAACAAAGCTATTTGTTCTGGAAATATGCACGGCAGCAAATGGATGTTCTCTAATTCATCTCTACATCCTCACAGCAGTGCAAGGTAGGCATGAGGCTGGCTTCTTCCAATTAGCTTCCTCTGACAGAAATATTCCATTTCCCTCTCAGCTGGGAGGTCTTCACAAAACACTACTGAGTCTTATCTACAGTAAGATACCAATTATATGCTGATATAAAACTATTTTATGGAACTCCTTAAAAATATGTGCAATCATTTTTAGTGACAGACACTATTCAAACTTCCAAGGCAACAGGCGAAAGACTGAGGAATTGGACCCATTGCCCAATTAGGCATGAAATGAGAGAGTAACTTGATGGCAACGGGGAGATTTCTAAGCAAGCATATAGATCGTGAGGAGGTCCTGGCTGGTGCAAAGCTGCTTCTCTGTAAACAGTGGTATGAGTGGAAGCAGAAGCTCTGAAACTATTTTAAGTGGAAGGTCCAGGAAATGGGCAAGGGCGAGCTTGCTTTTTCCTCTACTTTTGGACTCCAACACTTGGGAAGAAGGCTAAACTGACTGACAGTGCCAGGCAGGCAGTACAAGAAAAGCGTGCGAGGTTTTGAGCAGGTTGGGTATCACTGAGGGCCTTGTAATACCCATCAGTAGAATGACGAAGGAACCAGGTTGTTCCTCTCTAGCAACAGCATTTGAGAATAGACCATTAGCTATTATTGCAGCAAGTGAAACAATGATACAGAGCTGACAAAAAACACTCTAAAAAGCAAGGAATCATGCAAACAAGTAAAAATAAATCCAAACCCTTTTTTCTTTTTCCTGAAAAAGTGATCCCATAACAAGTGTCTGTCATGGTTTAACCCCAGCCAGCAACTAAGAACCACGCAGCTGCTTGCTCACTCCTCCCCCCCCCCCCCCCCGCTCCCAGTTGGATGGGGACGAAAATGAAAAAACCAGAATTAAAACTCGTGGGTTGATATAAGAATGGTTTAATAAGTACAATAAAATAAAATATAATAATGATAATAATAAAAATATCAATACAATAAAAATAACAAAAAATAATAATGTTAATGAAAGGGAATATGACAAAAAAAAAAGAGAGAGAAATAAACCCCCCCAAAAAGACAAGCGATGCACAATGCAATTGCTCAGCACCCACTGACCGATGCCCGAGCAGTGATCCGCCCCTCCCGGTCAACTCCCCCCAGTTTATGTACTGCACGTGACATTCTACGGTGTGGAATGTCCCTTTGGCTGGTTCGGGCCAGCGGTCCTGGCCATGCTCCCTCCCAGCTTCTTGTACACCTGCTCGCTGGCAGAGCATGGGAAACTGAAAAATCCTTAACTTGGGATAAGCGCTACTTAGCAACAACCGAAACATCAGCGTGTTACCAACGTTATTCTCACACTGAATCCAAAACACACTGTACCGGCTACTGGGAAGAAAATTAACTCTACCCCAGCTGAAACCAGGACAGTGTCTCAGGAAGAGGTGGCAATTATGAAGTACCAAGGACATAAAGTCATCATCTGAATTAAGACTGTGTGTCTAAATTTAGCAGACAACTATCCGTAAGCTGACAAGGAGCCATCAAGTCAGCTAGTGCAAATTTGATGACTACCAGATCAAGCCCTTTAGATCCATGACAACTTCAGCTGTTAGTAGGTTACAACCATCTCTGAGGAGATACTTTATAATATTTCCTACTGAAGAAACTGTTTTCATGCTAAAATACCTCATTATCCAATTTCTGCAGTAAACCAATCCAGGCTCCAACAGCCATCAGTCTCAGTGTCTACCCAGACCCGAGTCATATCCATTCTCTATCTAAAAAGGAGGCAAAGAACCGCATAATGGTGATCATATTCAACAGGTATGATCTTCCCCAGTTACAGGCTCAAAGAGCATGCCTCGTCTGCTGTGACAAACTCAGGTTTCAGACTTTGTTCATGGTGGAAGTTTGCTGCAACAGCACATAGCTTTGTCCTTCTCTTTTCAGGACAGCTTTTTAGAAAAATAATCTCTTTTCAGCTCTCCCAATAATAAATACATTAATTAAAATTACTCTTGTAAAACAAGCACTCATGCATTAGAAAACACTTGATGAGTGATTACCAATGTGCCCATGTGTGTTTCTTAAGCTAACTGTTAATGACATGGTCGTATATATTTTGTCCCTAGATGAATTCACCAGAGGACAGAAATATGGTTACACAAGCAACTTTGGTAAATTTGTAATTATCTAATATCCAACTACTTTAGTTTTGTGTCCCATAATAGGCGTTTTCTATGTTAAAAGTCTAGTAACTTTTGGATATTTGGTCTCCATAAAGAAATAGTATCACACAGGTCTTCATGTGTCATCTTGACTCTGTTTTGTTTTGCACCTCAATATTGTCTTTCAGGCATCCTTGAAAAACTTACTGGTTAATGCTTGTTATAATTTAGAATGTGGGTATTGCGTACAGGTAGATAATTCATTTTCTAGACTAATTGTCATACAGATTTAAAACGGTGCAGGTCCTATATGGCTAATAATTTCAGGTTTAGTGTTGTTTGAACATTTCTGCTCATAATGTTCCACATGAATTTTGTACTATCTATGTTTTTCCATTGTTCTAAGCTACCTCTGTTTCCTTAGAGTGGGATAGAGCGGGATATTTGTATGCATTGCTGTTTGTGAGTTATTTATGTTTTTTACTTAGACTACCGTATTTCGCCCCAGGTTTTAAGTTCTCTGCACTTTTAATTTACACTTGGAAATCCATAGCACATCTGTTTTCACAACCTACAAACACCTAAATACATATCAATAAAGCCTATGCCTTCTCAAAGCTTATACAGAGTCTTAGAGAACCAAGAATTTAATAAATGTAAAATTCAAACCAACCACCTGCAAGGTTATCATTCAAGAAATGCAGTAGTCGTTTTCACTTGGATGTTCACCTCTCTGTATACTCCAGAAATAATACCTTTAAGAATTTGTTTGCTTATGTTCTGGACACTTTATTGATATCTCTCATTCTATGTAATAAACATGTTTTAAATGGGTTTTATTATGTAGGTTAAGATTATGCTTTCCCCCTAGAGAACGGAACGAGCATTGGGGAGGTAAGAGGTTGAAATGGCAGGTGGTCTTTGTTCTGGTGTATGGACTAGCAAACAGATTACTTTCTACAGTAAGCCAGATGTGGCTTTGGGAATGAAATAATCTTGGCAGGAATCCTACCTGCAGGTATGCATTAACTTCAGGAAATTGACGGCTGAACATGTGCTACGAAGACTTTTTTTCAGAGGCAAACGGATTAGGTCTCTTCAAACAGCAACCGTTTCTATTCCAGTTAAGGCTCCCCAGTTTCACACACGCCTGTCCGCTTTATGAATGGACAGATTGATGGAGGTTGCTGCATTAATGCAACACTAATGTGTAATGTTAATCATCTGGCCTCCTCTTCAATCCAGACAAATAATTAACCAGGACATGGTAGATTGTTCTTGATTTCCAAAAACTATGCAGGGTCCCGATCAACGTTACTGAGCAACACTGTACCTCTACCAGGCTTTGGTACCAGAGCACAGACACCTCCAACCTAACGAGCCAAAGAATGCGGTTTAAGTCTTCATGTTTTAAAGGTGCTGCGTATGTCTCATGCAGTTCTTAGATTTGTGAACCAAAGCCGACCAGTCCTGCAACCCTTTCATTTTCATTCCCTCCCCTTCTCACCCTTCCCGGTTTTGGCTCAGCTGTCGAGTTTTATGATCGCTCCTGCCGTTTCCAGATGAGGCTGCAACCACACCTTATGCAGCAGCGTACATTGCGATTAAGAGTCTCAAAGAGCATACAGTGCGTAGAGATGAGTTCTCCAGCGCCAGTAATGAGACTTTTTGGTTAAAGCTTTTGTATTTTAACCCTAACCTCTTTGACATTTGGGCAAGCTGGTCCAACCTGACAAGCTCCAAGGCGAGACATACCTAGTTGTTTTGTAGGAGCTTGGTGGCATGGTTGTGGTTTTCTTTAAAGGAGACGACAGGAAGGGGAAGGGATTTTTTGCTTATTATTATGTTTATATTCTTATGTTAATTCTATTGCTGTTGTTGCTGGTTTGGTTCCTCTCCATCTGGACTCATGATTGGTCAATACATGACAGTTACAATCTGTTTAGGTAGTTTGGGCATTGATAAAGTCACTATAACTGCCAGTAGCAGAAGTAATTTGTGAGTTTAGCCTTTGTAAAAAGTGTTTATCATGGCAATAGGCACTACAGGAATTCATTCCATCTAAATCTCTCTACTAAAATGGTCTATCATTGACGTGATTTCTTAGTTCAGCTTTGTCAGGTCTGTCTCTGATAACCACAGTCTTCCTTCTATGGTTAGAAGAGGGAAGAACAGAAAAATGCTGGTATCTTATGTGCTGGGCCATCTTAGGGATCACATTTTTCCAACTGGAGTTCCAAAAGGTGCACTTAAACTACATAATGGAAAAGGTACATGTATTTGCTTTTCCATTTTATGTGTACACAAATTGTTTAGATGACAGTTGTACAATTTTAAAAAAAGTTATATAATACCCCGGAGCAGTCATCTGCTCTAACATGCATAATTTATTCAAAAATCATTTGTGGAGTTGAGGGATTGATAGTTTGGAACAGAAAAATTATAGGTATGCTACATACGTTCTTGCAAAAATAAATCGTGTAATCATATATTGAGAGCCAATATTTCAAAATTCAAAGTACAATTAAATTGTTTGCACATGTAACAGCAGTGAAATAACTTTGCAAGGTTTACGTCGTAAACCCATATATCTAGAGAGTAAATAGTAGAACACAGACCATAAAGTTCTGTCAATAGCGTTGCTTTCAATCTTTGTTTCATTCCACCAAAACTTTTCATATCAGTCTGGCATTTTTCTGAACAACTATATACAGGACCAAAGAATTAGGAGTGGTAACTTGAAATATAGATCATATATATTTAATCTTTACCACAAATGCAAAAGCAGTAAGTGAAAAACAAAGACATAACAGACTGTAAAAACTCTCGAGAACATATAATGAAGCATAAGAGTGAATGTCACGACAGATTTATGTATGTTCGAGTTTCAGCAAAAACTGCTGAAGACAAATTTGAGAATATTTGTGTATCATACTTTTGGCACAATAGCAGGAACCAAAATAAATTATCCAGGAATAAGACATAAGAAACAGATTCAGGGCGTAAACAACAAGCCAAATAAGAATTTTGAATTAAAGAAAACTTTCAAGCCAAAAGAGAGGTGTTTCAGCCTTGCAGAGCACTCAAGAACAATGTTGGTTTTTCATGAGTTTTCAGTATTTCACTTCTTTTTTTTAACGTTTCTAATTTAATTCTTATGAAAAGTGTTTCTCAAAAGGTAACACATCATCTTTGTCAGGAAAGCTAACGTATTTTTATTTTTCATGAAATGCAGTCTCTGTATTTATGTGCCGTACACGGTACAGAAAAAGCCTATTCCATCGATGTCAAGCCAAAAGAACAAATGAACAGAAGCTACAAAGGGAATTCTAAGGAGAGGGGTTTTTTTCTCCCACTATCTTTTCTTTTGGGCTTAGCCTCAGAAGGAATTTTTGTGTCCCAAAAGACACAGGATAACTTTTCCCAAGAATCACACATCCTATTCTTAAATGCAACTGCTAGATGACAAGGCTATGCCTTTTATTTTTTTTAGCCTCTGGAAATAGCAGCTGTCATTGACAAAAAAATTAATCTTAATTTTTAAGATTAAAAAAATTCGTATGCTTTCCAGACATGTGTCTGATGAGCTAGGTTGAAGTTTCTCAGTAGTGAGGCCTCTATTGTGCAAACACATTGCTCAGCATTAAATAATACCTTGTGATTTTCATAAAGTAGGTGACATAAGATAGTAGGACAAAGCAAAAGTACAATGCATTTTTTCATGTGATTCTTCTCTATCCTGACACCCTTTGCATCTTTTTGTCACAGCAAAGGATTCCTAAACTGGATCACATCCTTCAATTTCAGGATTCAGTGCAAAGCTCAAGTGCAATAAACAGACCATTTTTCAAATGTAAATTCAAATAAGTGTCTCAGTATTCTTGGGTGCCCCTGTTGCAAACTGTGTTTGCAAGGTTTAGCGTGCTCTTAACCAGCAGTAATCTGACTGAGAACTAAAGATGTTAGCACTTCACGCTGTCAGGTGCTGAAAGCAGAAACGTAGGTACTTCTGAAGAAAGGGCTGTGCTGTTCTACCAGCACTGAACCACAGGAGGATTTAACAACTGCTTATGAAAGTTGCATTGCAGGATAGCTATTAAAATCAGACATCCTACTTGCTACAATCATCTATCAGCTGCTTCTAAAATCCTGCCCACCTTCTGTGTGTCATCTGGAGGAGATAAAGTTTTAATTGTGAGCGGGTGGTATAAAAAAAATAGAAAAAAAAAAAAGACAAGGCGCCTTCTGTCATTCTGAATTTCTTGTCCTATCTTGCTGTTTCTGTGTCTTTGTGCCAGTTGAAGTTTTGCAGGCGGCTTTTAAAAAGACAAAAAACATAAATAAAATCAACAGAAACAAATAAAATCTAGGACAACAAAGAGCACATCATAAAGAATGTATGCAGGGAATGGGAATTAAAAATACTGCATATTGCAGCTTTTCCCCTTTTATGCTTTGACTCTCTTCTCACCTAAGTCTCAAATAATTCCTAGCTTCCTTGGTATCCGTTACCAAATTCCTTTTTTGTTTATTCTGCATTTATATTTAGGACCTTAAGAGTTTCTTCCCTGTTTCCACTAAGCTACAGTATTAAATACCAGAAGCTTACATTTTGGGGTTCAAAATGATTTCATTCATAATATTTTCATTCAGCTTTTCTGTTCAATTTTTTGAGTTGATGAGACTTGACATTTTTTTCAGCCATTTGAAATAAGTCTTGTTAAAGCAGTATTTATGTTACTGTAATAAGAACTGTCTTCAGACCATGATCACTTGTCATAGACACGACAAATATTTGGTTCCCCTGGTGTGCTCCTCTTTAGATATGATGATGAAGTCTTAAAATAACTTCTCTCATGTTCGATACAGTTCTTCTGAGTTACATTTTTTGCCTCTAAATTAAAAAAAAAAAAAAAAATAGTATTTTCATACTGACAGCACTGAAAATTTCATGTTCTGTCATGCAGACTGCAGCCCTTGGTGAGAACAGCTTTTCTCATCTCCGTGCTGCAGACAGACACTTGCAGAGCCACTCGCCCAGGTCGGTGCCTCCTTCATCAGTTGGCTGGCCTGCTTATCTCATGTTCCCAGCGCATCCCAGGCCCCTTCCTTCCAAGGTACTTGTCATGGTTTAACCCCAGCCAGCAACTAAGCACCACGCAGCCGCTCACTCACTTCTCCCCCACCCCCCCAGTGGGATGGGGGAGAAAATCGGGAAAAAGAAGTAAAACTCATGGGTTGAGATAAGAACGGTTTAATAGAACAGAAAAGAAGAAACTAATAATGATAGTGATAACACTAATAAAATACCAACAGCAGTAATAAAAGGATTGGAACTCACAAATGATGCACAGGGCAATTGCTCACCACCCGCCGACCGACACCCCGCCAGTCCCCGAGCGGCGAATCCCTGCCCCCACTTCCCGGTTCCTAAACTAGATGGGACGTCCCATGGTATGGAATACACCGTTGGCCAGTTTGGGTCAGCTGCCCTGGCTGTGTCCTGTGCCAACTTCTTGTGCCCCTCCAGCTTTCTCGCTGGCTGGGCAGGAGAAGCTGAAATATCCTTGACTTTAGCCTAAACGCTACTGAGCAACAACTGAAAACATCCGTGTGTTATCAACATTCTTCTGATACTGAACTCAAAACATAGCAACGTACCAGCTACTAGGAGGACAGTTAACTCTATCCCAGCTGAAACCAGGACAGTACTATTAGTTTAGTGGCCTTCTTGAAAGTGTCTGGGTCTTGTTTCTGAGTTTGATTTTCTTTTTTGCTCTCTGTGCTGTTTTCAGTGCAGCATCATTGCTATTTCACGAGACTAGCAGTTGACAATTTTTCTCTTTGAGTCTCCTTCTCTTTCAAATTCAATTTCCTAATTGTTTCATGGGAAAGGAACACAGTCGCTGGCCTTTGTTTTATTATTTATATTTTGGGAGGGAAAAAACAAAGGCATGGTAACAGAAAGGACTCCTTTAGGGATCAAGTCCAGGCAAACACATGATAGATGTCTAGTTCATACTAGAAAAAAAGAGAAATGCCTCTCTCCTGCAGATCTGTGACCATCTGGCTATTGGCTTAACCCTCGTGGTGACACATAGAAAGTCAGGTCTCATGAGGTCTTCGAGAAATCTTAATGTCCCTAAAAAAGACCTCTTTCCTCCTCATTTACTCTAACTAATGAGTTCGTAGGAAAGGTTTCCTGTTCTTTCAGTGCCATATTTTGAACTTTATGCTGTTAAATTTCATCCCATTTCTCTCTAGTCAAGATCATTACTTGTAATACCTTTCAACTTAGTGTCATCTGCAGATTTCATGGATGCACATCAAATTCTTATCTCTGTCTCATTAATGACTATATTGCACATATCATGTCCAAAAACTAATCACAATCCCCAAAGAGTGTTCCTGTTCACTTCTCTCCTACCTACCTGACAACTGCCTTTCAGCTTAGGTTTTTGCAGTCTCCTCCTTAGCCAGTCCACATCCACCTTACCAGGTAATTCTGGTCTGAATTATCATCATCCCCACCTTCAGTAATACTCCCCATGGGGAATCAGTTCTTTTACTTCAGTTTAGATAGATCGGGGCATTGATTTACTCTTGTGAAAGAAATTGCAATCATACTGGAATGACATGATCTGCTCTGGGTAGCACCACTCTGCAGCTTACCACACTTTCTATTTTTATCTATGTTCACAAGTATATAAAAACCTGGTCTAGGTCTGCATAGTATTGAGTAACTGAGCAGTCTATGGGGGGTCATCCCAGCTGGGATCCCAGTTCCTGCAATCCAGCTTATTTGGAAAGAATTTATACAGAAAGGATGTTTTTTCTATGCAGTTTTAGCTTCTTCATGTTCCCTCCTACAGAGGCTATCTAGACTTGAAGGACAACGTTAACAAATGCTGAATCCACCCATCAGTTTTAACTAGGTCTGTAACATCCTACAGACTCGAGACACACTGGCAGTCATTAACAACATGCAGCCCAAGATAGTTTTAATTACATGACCACATACTCTTTTTTGCAGGGTACTGTTGTTTCAAATGCCACACGGGATGAATAGTGCTAATGTAATAACCAGCAGTTCAATGCCTTGTTTTCTTTGAAATGCAGGTCTGTGTACCAGACATGGGTAAAATCCTGAATGTTTAAGATATTTCATGGAATTTATTTCTACAGCACGTGAGTGTTTTAAATTTTAACTTGCCTTCCCATAATCCACATAAGTAAATGACGTTTTTGCTCAAATTGTGAACTGAAATTAAGGCAAAGACGTTTTAATAATCTTGGATGCGCAACCAAAAGTAATGCAGACCTAAATTTTAACATATCTGACATACTACAGCACCTCGTGTAGGCAAAACACAGCTTCCATCTATTTCAGATGTAACTACTCACACTTACTATTTCTGCACAATGAACTCAAAAACCTTACTGGACCTTCAACAAGCAACAAATAAACAGGTCTAAAACACTGGGCTTAAGCAACATATCTGTATCCATCTAGGAATGCTCTAGCATTAGGAGGGATAGAAGACTGAATAAGCAAACAGACACAAACACTCCAATTGATTAGGTACAACAGTAAGCATGCAGATTAGTATTTTTGCTAGTATGAGCCTATTACTGGTATTACTGTAGATCACAGAAGCCTGTGAAGACACCAGAAGTCCACAGTCCTACATACAAACAAAAGATAAAAGCCCAGCTTGCAGCGACTATCTACCACACACTACCTCTGTTTCCTCTTCGCTGCTGGTATTTGGCTGATATTGGAGACCTCCGCTTTCAGCCTGCTACCTCTTCATAATACGAAGAGCTTCAAATCTATGGTCAGTAGTTCTTTGCTGGTCAAGCATCTTCAAAACCACTCCCCTGCCACCCCTTGTTCTGATGAATTTTTCCTCCTTACATCCTTCCCTGGACCTGCAATTTTAAGTGGCTGTGTCAAGATCAGAGGGTGCTTTTTTAGGTGTACTGCTCATGCAAGCTGCCCCTCAAACTTGTTCCTGACTCCTACATTCTACCAGTTCATTTTTCTTGTTGTTAGGGGGTTTTGGTTGGTTTGGGTTTTTTTCTGGTGGGAGCTGCAGGAGGTGGAGAATGATAGCGAATCAGATTAACACCCCC
The DNA here is from genome assembly GCF_929443795.1 of Astur gentilis. NCBI lineage: Eukaryota > Metazoa > Chordata > Aves > Accipitriformes > Accipitridae > Astur > Astur gentilis. The sequence continues at coordinate 2,872,367 of NC_064919.1, forward strand.
CAAAAAAACACTACTTTTAACTTCAATCAGTCCTAACCAGGTTAACTCTGCAATTTAGCTAGAGACAGCATGAACTTTGAGTGAGAGGACAGGTTTGCTTACATGAGTAGTTACCTGAAAACGTTCATTAAATGATTTCCAACCCTGACTTCCTCAGTTTTGCTCAGATAATAGTCAGAGCTGATGGGCTAGACCTCAGTCACAGCACTGTCATATGGCATCCCAAATGTCTCATCAAAAGACAGACATCTAAGCACCGCTTTCTTCCAACATGGGAAGTACAGGGACAATACTGGCTCAATCAAGAGTCTCAAAATGCCAAACGCGATTTGTAAAATTTAAGTAGACAACTTCTCCAATACATTATAGTATCTTCTGCAGTGAAGAAGGAAAATATTTCACTTATTCCTTCCTTGGGTGTTGCAGAAGGCCACTGAGAACAGAACATACAAGCTTGCTGCTTTTGGTCGTAACAGAGAGAGCAGCTGGGAGCAACCTGGATGAGAAATTGTTTTATCTTCTCCCATGGCTCTACTTCAATGGACGTGTCTATCAGTCGTGACCAGGAGCTAAGAGGGGGTGGAACATTTCGGCCGCACGCATGGTACGTGGCCTCTCTGGGTTGTCCTTGGGACAGGGAACAGCTCACAGCCTTCCAGCGCAGAGCTGAGAGGTGGAAACCTCCACCGAGCATCTGCGTTAACGCGGGTTATTGGCAGTCATTTGACGAAATCTGGAAAGATTTTCAAGGGAGCGAGACGACGCACCCCTGAGATGAAGCTCAACGCGCTTCCTCTTGCTGTGCCAGAGCAAGGGTGCCGGGACCGCTCGTGGCGGTCAGAGTTTTAGCGTAGGCCGAACGCGATGCCGTCCTCGCCCAGACACCTGCTGCGAAACGCTTCATCCCGCCTCATTCCTTTACCCAAATTCCCATCCAAACGCCAACTCGGGAGCGGGACCCCCGACCTTCCCTCCCCCCCCCCCCCCCGGGGGGACACCCGTTACAAAACGCTTCATCCCTCATCGTTCTTTACCCAAATTCCCAACGAAACACCAACTCGGGAGCGGACCCCCCTCCTTCCCCCAGGGGACACCTGCCCTCCGAGCAGCAGCCCCAGCTCTGGATACCGTTACCCGCCCGGTCCGTGTCAGCGGTGCCCTGGCGGGACTCGCCGACCCGAGGCCTCACCGGGAACCTTCAGCCCCGCCCCTCGCCCCCAAAAAAGCGTTTTTTCAAGGAAGGGGGCGAGCAGGCCAAGGCCGAGCGCGGCCGCCACCGCCGCCCTTCCCGCTCCATTTCCGGGTTCCCCGCAGCGCCCGCGGGCGCTGACGTCAGCGCGCGCGGACCCCGGAAGTGGCAGCCGGTAGGGGTAGGAGGGCGGTGGCGTGGGCGGGGGAGGGGGAGGGGCAGGCGAGCGAGCGGGCGGGCGGGCGCCGCCGCCGCCGCCGCCGCCGCCGCCGCGCGCGCGGCCAGCCCGAGCCGCAGCGGCCGCGCGTTCCCCGGTGACGGAGCCGCGCCCGCTCGCGCAACGCCCCGCCCCGCCCCGCCCCGCCCTCGCCGGCGACTGGGCGCCAGGTACGTGCTGCGGGCCCAGGCCTCAGGCCCAGGATCCCGGCCCGTTCTCCCCGGCCCGGGAACGAGGGGTCTGGGGGAAGTAGTCAGCGGCGGGTTCCCTGAGGCGGAGGAAGGGAGAGCGGACCGGTGTTTGAGCGCCGTGGTCCGAGCGGGTGAGGGGGCGGCGGTTGGTCAGCCTCCCCCCCCCCCCCCCCCCACCAGGTCGTCGTCGCCTCAGCCGGGGCCTCGCGTGTTGGCGGCGGCAGGCCTTGAAGCGGCGGCCGGGGGTGGAAAGAAGGGGGGGAGGGAGGGGGGGGGGCGGTGGGCTCTCAGCGCCGCCCGCCCTTCCTGCCGGTGCTCCGCAGGGAGGGAGGAGGGTTTAAAAGTAGGTTGGTGCCGGCTGTGCTGGCAAAACACGGGTTAATGGGGGGAGGGAGACGGGAACGCGGCCACGGTGTCACCGTCTCCCCGGGACCGGCCTCCCCCGGCCCCGACTCCAGGCCCCGCCGGTCACCGGGCTCCGCCTGAGCTGCTCCACGTGTTTGCACCTTGTGAACCGCTTTCGGTACCGAGAGCGGCAAAAGGGGGCCAGAAAGGGGTGGTGGGGACGCAAGAATCGTTTCGAGTTTTCTGAATGACTTAGAAGGGGTTGGTTTGGGGTTTTTTTCCCGCCCCCCCCCCCCCCCCCCCAAATGCGTGCTCACAGCCACTGCTGCAGCTTTTCGGTGCTGTCAGCCGGTTTTGCAAAGGAAGGCCTGTCACGTTTTCCCCATTACCCGATGCGAACTTTCTGTACGGTTGGAAATGGCAAAAAGTTACTCCGTGAGCACAGTTCGCCTGACTTAATAACACAGCTGGGCCTGAGCGGTCATTTTCAGTCGGAGTTTTGCTTTCCTAGTTGCAGGTGACTGAAAACTTCTTTTTGGAGTGAAGTTTCTCGTGGTTGGTCTGGTGGCTTAGAAAGCCATTTGAAGTATCTGTCGTTTCTGAGTTATCCAGGTGTCAATGTAGGGCGATAGTTTTCCCTTTTAAACTATTACTGTTGCTTGGTTTTGGTTGGGCAGTGAGATAACTCAAAAGTCATTACTGTATAACGTCAGGTGTTGCATATGTATACTTCCTTTCAAAAAAAACACACACTTTGCTTTCTAAAGAAATACTGGCTTCTTTTTTCTCTCAAAGCTAAATACTGAAGCTTTCAGATTGAGATTGTACCGCTTTCCTTCCACATAGTTAACTTTTAAGTGTGGCGGTACGTGAGCCAAGCTGCTCGGTGTCATGTAAGCCAGCCTAACAAGCCTTCACAAAATGTCGCATTCACTGTACGCCATTTCTGCATGAAGTTTTTGGCTAAGGTAGTAGGTTCGGGTAAGCACGGAACAGGCCTTGGTCAGGACATACTGTCATTGGCAAAAAAGGCATTACAAAATCGACAGGAGTTACAAAGCTAACTGGCTATCTTTGGTCTTAACTGCACAGTGATTTGGTGACACGGTAAAGAGTAGGGTGGTGACAGCATTTGCCTTCAAAGAAACATAAATACCACTAGTACAGCAAAAAGATGGGGTTCTTCTAGTAATCACTGGTATTTTCTTGGAATTGTTAATGAGGCTGTGGGTGAAAGAGGGTGGCAATGTGTTATGCTACCCATGGTAAAGCTGCCTGATGATAGCATATGGGTTAGAGAATGCCTGCGGGATGTTAAAATTAGGTATTCGGTAATTATGTAGGAAAAGGTAAAAATGCTCTTGTGTGGGGGAATCTAAAATCTTAGCAATTGAAGACTCTCAACAGCTTAGAGGCTATTGCAGAGTGATAGCACTGTAAAATACAGGAAGCATGTCTTTATATGCTCCTCTGGGTTTGGAATTGAGCAGATCTGGTGTTCTGAGTGTTTCAGATATCATTTCGCTTTCTTTCAAAAATAATAAAAAAAATCTTTCTTTGCTCACAAGAGTACTGGTCTTCGCAGGGTAGCCCTAGACAGAAGCACCAGGCGATGGCTGTATCTGTTGCCGAAGTCACTGCCGTTACTTACTGCCTGCCTGCCTGTCTGCTGGAGGTCTGATGTGCCACCCTTGGTGTTAGTCTGGGCACTCCCCAGCCTGCCTCAGTCAAAACATGGTGGGTTAAGACAGAGGTAATATTTATAGTGTTTAAGCTGACCTGACTCTTTTTGTCTGAAATAGGTTAGCAGGTGCTGGTAGGCGTAGGAATGAGATGAAAAATTCCAGCAGGCCAACAGTACTGAGCAGCTGGGGGCGGACAAGGGCATCATCATTTCAGAAGCATAGTGCACACTCAGAGGGCTGTCTGCCTTACTGAAATACCTTTAATTATTGGAGTTTTCTCACCAGTGCCTGGATTTTGTCTGTTTTCTTCAGATTGCTTTTTCAGTGGTTGTAGCAAATTATGACCATATGCTAATCTGATAGTTGACTTGACCATGGTTTTTACAGAATTGCCTTTTATGTACTAGTTAGCTAATGTTTGGGAGAGCTTCTTATAATTACTCAGTGGGGATTTATCTGTTGGTCTCTCTTCTTTTAAGTTCACAACCTTATTTTTTTTCTTTCCCCTGAAGACTCAGCGCTGACTTTGGACGTTTTGTCCATTACCGGCTCTATAGAAAAAGTTCTGAATGCGACTCTATTGCTGGTACTTTGAATTTGACCCACTGTTCCTTTGGGGAACAATGTGCTGTGGTGACTGAGGAGTTTTTTAGATTTACAATAGATTCCTGGAATTCTTTGAAGTAAAGCATACATACAAAGAATGAATGGATATCTTTTTTTATTTTTTTCCACTCGCTTACTGCAACAAATTGGTTAACAGTAGGTATGAAAACATCTGCTTATGAAATTTAATGCTGCCCTATGAATTTTTTTTTCTGCCTTAGAAAAGACTTTTTTTTCTCTTTGTAAGTGTGGTCATACATATATCTACTTCGCCTCTAGATCAGTTTCACAGGTCTGCACTGACTGGAATTCCTGATGTACAATTTAATGGGCTTAAAATGTTTTTTTTTCATGGATGTTGTTCCGTGTTTTAAGTGCTGCGGTTAGACTGTGCGTTATGTATATATACCCGCTGTTATTTTTGAGAGGAAGACTCGAGTGAGGACTCCGAGAACTTAATGTTTAACTACTCGCAGTATTCCTTACACTGTTCTTTGTAATGTGAGTCTTATTGGAAGGTGAAAAGATACAGCATTCAATTTTGTATGATCCTTGCTCAGCTCACCGTCAGATACTTAGCAGTGCCTGGTTTGGTAGTGATTTTTGTTTAATGGCTGAGCACTTCTAGGAATTAGGCTGAGACCCGCAAGTTGTTTCCCTCCAGCTACAGACTCACTCTGTTAACAGAGTGCCCAGGGTGCAGTTTCACAGCCTGTTCACGTTACATCCCCGCTGCTGGAAGGGGTAGCACTCCTATCCTCTTCCTGCCCCATCCCTCCTGGCCTTATGAGGGATCAGCTGGCTGCATAGAGAGCCGGGTAAGGAAGCCGATCCAGCTGATAGAGAGCTAGAGATATAAAATGCTCCTTTCTCATTGCATCGGCTTGCTCACTAGCACAGATGCCATCATGAGAAAGGATGTGGGACTGTGGCTGGGAGTGGAGACGCTGGAACAAGGAGAAGGGCTGGAAGTGTTGTATTTTATGGGCTTCAGCAGATCATGGATCCTCAGCCTGGGTCACCCTGTACTTCAGCTGACTGTGGTGAAAGCCCCTCTCCCAGTTTCCTGAGCAGTCTGATTCTGTGAGTTAATTATTAGGGATACTGCTGGTGAGGATGGTGTCCCACTCTGTGGACTAGTGCAGTCCTCATGTAACTGCTTTTTTTCCTGTTACACTCTGCTGGAGCGTATCGACTTCCAGCTTGATGGAACCTCTCTGGTACTGCAGTTTGTATTCTGTTCAGCAGGTATCCAAAAAGGAAAGATGAACTGTGTAGTTTATCAGGCTAATCACGTGTTTCTGCTTTACAGTTCTGTAGTTTCTGTATTCCTCCAGCTTCCTATTGCCCAGCAGAAATTGAAGGGGACCAGTCTGTGCTAAGCCTCCTATATAGACATTTAAGTCTTGGAAGTATTTGTTTTTAGTACTGTCCTGGTTTCGGCTGGGATAGAGTTAATTTTTTTTCTAGTAGCTGGCATAATGGATTGGTTTGGGTTTGGGATGAGAATAATGTTGATAATGCACTGACATTTTCAGTTGTTGCTCAGTAGTATTTAGACCAAGTCAAGGATTTTTCAGCTTCTCATGCCCAGCCAGCGAGAAGGCTGGAGGGGCACAAGAGGTTGGGAGGGGGCACAGCCAGGACAGCTGACCCAAACTGGCCAAAGGGGTATTCTGTACCGTGTGATGTTGTCATGGTTTAAGACCAGCCAGCAACAAAGCACCACGAAGCTGCTCACTCCCTCACTCCTCCCTGCCCCCAGTGGGATGAGAAGGAGAAGGTATAAAGAAAAGCTCATGGGTCGAGACAAGGACAGGGAGGGATCACTCGCCAATTATGGTCATGGGCAAAAAACAGACTCAACTTAGGGGAAAAAAAAATAATCAATGTAATTTACTACCAGTCCAATCAAAACAAGGATAATGGGAAATAAAACAAAATCTTAAAGCCCCTTCCCCCCACCCCTCCCTCCTTCCTGGCTCAACCCCACTCCAGATTTTCTCCACCTCATCCACCCCAGCAGTGCAGGAGGACAGGGAATGGGGGTTGGGGTCAGTTCATCACACGTTGTCTCTGCCGCTCCTTCTTCCTCAAGGGGAGGACTCCTGACTCGTCCCCTGCTCCAATGTGGGGTCCCTCCCACGGGAGGCAGTCCTCCATGAACTTCTCCGTCGTGGGTCCTTCCTACAGGCTGCAGTCCTTCAGGCACAGCGTGCTCCAGCACGGGCTTTCCCCTGGAGTCCCCGCCATCTTGTGGGGCATCCATCCCCCTGCTCCAGCGTGGGCTCCTCTCTTCCTGGGCTGCAGGTGGGCATCTGCTCCCCCACTCCCCTCCGTGGGCTGGGGGGGGACAGCCTGCCATCTCACCACAGGCTGCGGGGGCATCCCATCGTCCAGCGTTCCTCCTCCCCTTCCTCCTTCACTGACCTCAGTATCCACAGAGGGGTTCCTCTCACATTCCAGTCTCCTTCCCCACTGCACGTTTTCCCTTCTTAAATACCTTCTCCCAGAGGTGAGAGAGCAACCACTGTTGCTGATGGGCTCAGCCTTGGCCAGAGGCAGGTCCGACTTGGAGCTGGGAAAGCTTCTAGCAGCTTCTCACAGGAGCTGGCCCTGTAGCCTCCTCCTCTGCTACCAAGACTCCGCCACACAAACACAAAACATACGTCATGCCCAGTATATAAATCAGGGGAAGTTGGCCAGGGGTGTGGATCGCTGCTCAGGAGCTAACTGGGCATTGGTTGGCAAGTGGTGAGCAATTGCATTGTGCATCACTTGTTTTATATATTCTAATTTGTTTGTTATCGTTATTATTGTAATTTTATTATTGTTATTTTTATCATTATTATTTTCTTCCTTTCTGCTCTGTTAAACTGTTCTTATCTAAACCCATGAGTTTTACCTTTTTATTTTCTGGTTTTTTTTCCTCGATTCTTTCCCTCCATCACAGTGGGTAGGGGGGAAGTGAGTGAGCGGCTGCATGGTGTTTAGTTGCTGGCTGGCGTTAAACCACAAGTACTTACCTGAAATAAGTATTGTCTTAGCAACTGTAGTATTAGCTGAATCAATATATTTACTATGGTGGTAAATTTAGGGAACTCTTCTGTCAGCAAATAGGGTTTTTCATCAGGCAGGCAAATGAAATAAAATATTCTTTATCGTACATGTAGAAAGAGAGAGGATGTTTAAAATAAGAATTAGCTGTACACGTCAATTGGACTGCAAATTAGCCAGTTCCAGTGTTGACTGGAAGCAGGTCCATACCTGAAGCACCAGTGATACTAAATGTGTTTGTTTCTTGATGCTTGTGCATTTCAAGTCAGGCCCATCATATCACGTTGTTAAAGTTTCTGCTTTTTTTGTTTTTGTCATTTATTATCAGTTGTCAGTAAGGAAGTTTTCCTGTTCACTGCCAATCTGAAGTCAAAGTTTAAGCTAAGTACTTATTTTTCTGAGAGGGACATACTGAAAAATGTTTTTGACTGTATTGAAAATATTCTTGATTACTCTTAAGTACCCCTAGGCATCTCCAAGATGTAGATAAGACATATGAAATTTAATAGGAAGATAGCTTTAGAAATTGTGAAGTATTTCCCAAGATAGCTAGTCTGGATTTGTCTGAATTATAAGCTTCATAAAGTTGCCATTTTCCATTTGCAATTAAATCCTTTAAGATATTTGTTTTGAATTCTCTGGATATTTCAGCTGCAGTGTACATACTCTGCTGGCCTACTGAGCTTTCTTCACCATGTCAGCTTTATGCACTGTGCGTGACGAAAGCTCCTGGTGGGACACAGGAAAAATGGGTTCTCCTGTTTCTCGTCATCCCTTAACTGAAGTATATTTTGGCTTAGGAACAGGCATAGTGGACCTCATTCTTGTTTTATTTCTGCTTCATGCTGAGAGTTAGTAGCTCAGTTGTACTTTGCAGCCATTGTAAACCTCTGTGCTTGAAGGAAAACTGTCTTGATTTTTAGAGTAATAACTGCTTGTCTGAAAAGATGGACAAGGTGATTCTGATTGATCGTGTTGTCAGTGTGCCAGGTGCACTGCAGGTTGTCCTGAATGTTGGATCAAAGACCAAGCCCAACATATAACATTGTGGTGATAGTTTCTTTTACAGTTCTGCACGCGGGGCTTCACAAAGCCTCAGAGTGCAAGTTTGAGTGAATGTCATATTTATGCATAGCACCATTAGTGTATAATACATGCAAATCTTGGTCTCCTTGTTTACCTGAAGAAGATGCTAAACGATATTCTTTCTTTGCTTTTTTCCTTCTTGTCCTAAGTACTAGAGTATACCTTGAAAACATCCAGCTTATTTTCTAACATATGATCCTGTAATTCCTCTAGCACAACCTGTGTGTTATAAACCCATCCCAAGAAACAAGATGTTGAGTAAGTGGACTAGATTTAAATAAAAACAGGCACCACAGTCAAAAACAAATCTGGAAGTGTTTTCAAGGGAGAAATATGTTAACAGGAAGACTTGGTAGTGAAAGAGCCATTACATAAAGGCATTATGGAAATACAGTGAAATGAGGGATAAATAGATGTGCTCATACACACAATCTGTATCACTCTTGAAGAGATACAGAAGAATAATAGTCCGTGTAGTGAAAGAGTATCTTCCCACTGAAGCATACGATTAAATCTTGTGAAATAAAATCTGAACGATTGGGAATTGTGTATCTGTATGTTGAGAATTCCCAAGCTGCAAGGCTGTGTTAACGTAGCTGCCCACCTCCAAGCCAAGGAGAAATATTTCTGAGCAAGCAGAGCCATCAAAATCAACAAAACTAATATAAATGCAAACTTACCTTTGATACATGGTAGTCATTAAGTAAAAAATCAGTGGAGGTTTCTGGATACTTTATTTTAAATGTTTGTGTTTTGGAATAGCAGAGTTTGAAGTTCAGAAGAATAAACTACTGGCTATCGCAGTGATCACTTACTGAGTCCTTCTTTGCTTTGTCTGTATTTCTTTCTTGCCCATGTAGGCAAATCAGGCTAAAAAGTTTTCAGGTAGCAGCTGTATGTTCCTGCCTTGTTCTGTCACCTCAGTTGTACCAGGTAATGAACCAAATCTGAGAACTGGTAATTTAAAAGTATAGCCTTTAAAAAAAATGAGGTAGGGGAGAAAGACAGTTTTAACTCAGATTAGGTCCTTGCTCTGGTTTAACTCGGATCTGATTTTCTGAACCGGTTTGCTATGCATTGCTACAAACAGTTCTGTCAGCACAGCTGAGAGGGGGTAGTGTGGGTAGGGGGTGGGACCGCTTAAGTCGTTTTGCAAAGATGTGTTTGGGAATACGTCCTTTGATTCTAAGACCTGGGGCAGGAGCTGTCTTTGTTCTGTATTTGTTCTCTATGACACAGTGGGGTACTTGTTATCTGTCCAGATGAAGTCGGATACAGCTTTCCCTTGGGTTGGATTTAACATTTCTCAGCATAAGAAATTGTCCTCAATTTTTAGAAATTTCAAGCATGTTCTGATAATGGCAGCATGAAAGCTCCAGGTTATCTCACTCAGTGTTATGTCCACTCGTGATAATGAAACTTTTATTTCCAACAAGATGCAATAGATGCTTAACTACCATGCTAAGTGAGATTTCATATCTGTAGCAAATGCCAGCTAGTATCCTGACTTGTACTTTATTTCTTAAGACATGATTTTCTGTTGTCAGTGACTCAGAAACAGACAATGACATTTTTGGCACACAGTGCCATTTGTTCTCCATTGTTGCTCCTTCTAAATAGGTTATAGCTCTTGATTTCTAGCATTACATTCATGTGAATCATCCCACCAACTTCACTAATATCAGATAGGTTGAACGTACGTTCCTGCAGGAGTGCTTTAAGTTCTTGTTCATTATCATTCTGTGGGCAATTAAAGATTTTTTTAAAAAATTTTGTCTTTTCATTCTTTGCTCTGTTATTTCTACTCTCCTTGTCTTTCTTTCTGGTGACTATTTAAGTAGTCATAAAAATTAGGATAAATCCCTAAGGAGCAATTGTGAGAGGGCCACACCAAAATAACCAGAAGTTTGAAATCTTGGCTATGTGAGGTAGTTGGTCAAGGGAGGAGGGGAGTAATGGAAATATGCTGAGATGGGAAATCTAGTTCCCTAATGATACCAACCTATACCTGCATTTTCTTGGGATGAGAGAGAGATAGCGAATACCTGGTTTGCATCAGACAGAAATTGAATTTTTAAAAGCTAGTAGCCTGTTCCTACTAGCCTGTTCCAAGATCAGATGTTGTCTACCCAGGGAGGTCCAGAGGAATCATTTAAAAGAATATTGTTTAGAAAATTCCTGCAAATTACAATCTTTAGGGAGTACTATTAACAGGAATATAAGAAAGCTTTATACCTGTGGTAGTGTTAAACTATCCAGCTTTCCACAAAAGGACCGTGGTGTACATAAAACAGTATTTTTTCTTTGTTTGCCTGTTCTATCTGCATTTATCTGCTGTTCTATAGCAGTCTGGGATAGCAGATCAATAAATTTTAATGTTTTACTTTATGGGAAATGCTGGTAAATCCCAACATCTGATCTGCCCTCCCCTCCCCCCCCCAAAAAAAAAAAAAAGAGTAATGTGAGGCTGGCCAAACATGGGAATGTGGGAATGGGGCCCAGAGAAGTTGTGGAATCACCACTGTTGCACATGTTCAGAACTTGACTGGACGAGTGCCTCAGCACTCTGTTCGGTTAAGACCTGCTTTTTTAGGAGGTTGGACAAGTTGACCTCCAAAGGTCCCTTCCAGTATGCATGATGCTGTGGTGCAGTGCCTCTGTGTTTTGGATAAGAAACATGATACTTGGCAAGGTCTACTTTTGTGTCAGTTGTCAACTTAAGTTGTCGTATGTAAAAATCTCCAGTGATTCTACCTTTACAAGACATGTTGTGCCCTTTCAGTTGTTTGGACATGTCTAGCAGTGCCGCAGAACAACCGAGCAAGTTTGTTCCACCATGGGACTGTGGCGAGGTTGACCAGTGGAAGTGCACAACGGGAAGTCTGGTCTGAGGAAAACAATCAATAGCTTTGTTATTCCCATGCTTGTTCTGTAATGGCAGGGTGAATGAAACCAGGCAACTGGAGTAGAGTGGGTGAGGGGAAGTTTGGAATGAGGAGTTGAGTTGGCAGTGTCTCTGTGAAAGCACTCGAAAGGACGAATGAGGACAGCTTGGGGAGGGAGTGGAATGGCACTAGAAGCTCTTGGGGTGGAATGAAGCCAAGTGGGACTGGGAGCTTGTGAGAGAAATAGGAGAGGATGATTAAGAGGCACTTAAATATGGGGGAGGAGGAGGAATTTGAGGATGAGAGAAGCATTAGGGTCATTCTTAAAGCTGAAGAGAGGAAGGTCAGACAAAAAACTGAATAGGTCCTTATCAGGTAAGCACCTTCATTCTGCACATCAACAAAGGCAGAAGTGCAGTGAAAAAAAGCAAATGTGATTATGCTTTCTGTATTGGGTTTGTATGGCAAGGTTTTGGTAGCGGCAGGGCTACAGCGGTAGCTTCTGTGAGAAGCTGCTAGAAGCTTCCCCCATGTCTGATAAAGCCAAAGCCAGCCGGCTCCAAGACAGACCCGCCACTGGCCAAGGCCAAGCCCATCAGCGATGGTGGTAGCACCTCTGTGGCAACATATTTAAGAAGGGAAAAAAGTTGCTGGGGCACAGAAACTGCAGAGAGACAAGTGAGAACATGTAAGAGAAACAACCCTACAGACCCCCAGGTCAGTGAAGAAGAAGGGGGAGGAGATGATCCAGGCACGGGAGCAGAGATTCCCCTACAGCTGGTGGGGAAGACCCTGGTGAGGCAGGCTGCCTCCCTGCAGCCCAGGGAGGTCCACAGGGGAGCAGATCTCCACCTGCAGCCCGTGGAGGACCCCACGCTGGAGCAGGTGGGTGCCCGAAAGAGGCTGTGACCCTGTGGGAAGCGCACACTGGAGCAGGCTCCTGGCAGGACCCGTGGCCCTGCAGGGGACCCATGCTGGAGCAGTCTGTGCCTGAAGGACTGCAGCCCATGGGAAGGACCCACAATGGAGCATTTCATGAAGGACTGTCTCCCATGGGATGGACCCCACACTGGAGCAGGGGAAGAGCGAGGAGTCCTCCCCCTGAGGAGGAAGGAGTGGCAGAGACAAGGTGTGATGAACTGACTGCAACCCCCATTCCCCGTCCCCTTGCGCTGCTGTGGGGAGAAGGTGGAGAAATCGGGAGTGCGGTTGAGCTGGGAAGGAGGGAGGCATGGGGGGAAGGTGTTCTAAGATTTCGGTTTATTTCTCATTACCTTATTCTGGTTTGATTGGCAATAAATTAATTTTCCCTAAGTCGAGTCTTTTTTGCCCATGACAGTAATTGGTGAGTAAGCTCTCCCTGTCCTTATCTGAACCCATGAGCCTTTGGTTATATTTTCTCTCCCCTGTCCAGCTGAGGCAGGGAGTGATAAGAGTGGCTTGGTGGGCACCTGGTGTCCAGCTGCGGTCAACCCACCACACCTTTGTTTTGTTAATGACTTGGATGATAATGGTGTAGAGAGTACATTTATTGATTTTACAGCGAGTACGAGACTGGGAGAGGGTTCAAGTTCTGTGAAGAATAAATTCAGAATTTCAAATGGCTTAGAAAAATTGGAGAAACAACATAAAAGAAATAATGCCATTTAAAAGGACAAATGTGAAGTTTAGGAAAAAAAATGCACTGTGGAAAGGCAGAAAGAGTAGTTTGCTCAGACTAGAGAAGAGTAAGAAAGACATGAAAGCAGTCTCCAGGTATGGGAAGGGATACTACAAAGAGAAGGGGCATAAACTTCCTAAGTGTCAGGAAGTAAAGGGCTATGGCAAAAGTTAGGAAAAAATATTCTCCTGAAAAGGGTAGTTTGACATTGGAACAATTTCTGTTTTCAGCCAAAATACTCATACTATGTCAAACAGAGTAGTTTAGTTGTCAGTAATACTGGGGTGTGTGGTTTCTCTGTAATTGCTGGAGAGTCTACACTACCACCCACCTTGCAAGGAGAGGAGAACTTCAGCTTTGGTGAGTGAGGTTTCCCCTTGCCTTCCATTCCTCCAGGCTGTCAACCGCAGTTGGGGGAAGCAGAGCAAAAGGCAGGAGGTCTGACAGTTTGGATGTCCATTGGGCACAAGATGAGGTTGAGGCATGAACTTGGCTAACAAGATGAACTTATCTTTAGGGAGGTTGTGGAGTACTCATCATGGGTATTTTTTTTAAAGAATTTAGCCAAGAGCCCACTGGACAGAAACTTAGATGTAGATGGCACTAACTTAAGTAGGAGAGTATTTTTACTTTCTCCACGTTGTTTTTTGTGTAAGACTGAGTTTAGTGCATGGGTGCTGAGCTAAGTTTGTGCAGGCAACCTTAATTTCGCTATTTCCTGATAGTTGTAGACTTGACAATGTTTTAATAGTGTCTTTGGGTAAGGAATGCACACGTAGTAAGTGTATATTATCATCTATGAAAACATGATATAGACACTTTTTAAGGTTTTATTCATTTGCCGGGTGATTTTATCTAGCTTGAAGGTGTTTTAATTCACTTAGAAAAATGGTTGCCAATAGAATGAGTCTGTCATACTGGGGAGTCTGGAACTGGACACAGCACTCCAGACATGTCTTAGCAGTACAGAGTAGAGGAGAAGGATCATGTCCCTCAACCTCCAGGCAGTGTTTTTCCTAAAGCAGTCCAGGATGTTGTTGCCAGGATCTTCTTCACTAATTTATTTCTTCAGGTCTCATTTTAAAATTTTGAGGAACATTAGATGTATAGTCCAGAAAAGATTTCCTGCTTTCTTCTAAATCGTGGATTTTTCCCTTTCCAGTCTATAGTAGCCTGAAATAATATTCATTATGTTTTGTGAAGTCAGAGACAGTAACTCAAAAGGTGTATCCATTGGAATGGAGAAATTTGCTTCAGCTGACTCTTGCAAGACTGAGAAATAGGTTGAAGTTGAGTTATTTTTAGGTATAGACTTATTTGGTAGTTGCTTTCCATTTAATTTGAAGCCTATACTTAATTCTCATGGTAGTTAAACATCTGGCTAGTTAACACACTTTAGTGGGAATATAAAAACAATATATCTCTGCTATACTGGGCATGGTTTGAAAGCATTTGAGTCCTAATTTCAAATAATTTTCATTGTGGAGTTCATGCTGTTTGAGATTTTAGGTGCTTTTGGTTTTGAACATCTCTGAGGACAATGCTCTGTCCCCTGTCCCTCTCCCCATGTTGTTTTTTTATCTTTATCAGATTTTTTGTGTCACCTTCCAGATTTGTGCCAAGTCTGCTAAACTTCATTTACGTCAAGAAAGTGTGTATTTTGTCTAGCATTGCTGATCTTTTATTACAAGGTTTGTTTGGTTTTTTTTAATTACTTCCCATCTGCTTTTCCCTCCTCATTTTCTGGTTTTTTTCTGCATCCTTTTTGATGGCTTACAGTAGAATTTAATAGCAAAGCATAGAGAGTCCAGAAGTTTTGGTTTCTCTAAGATTTTCTTTCTCTTCCTTTTTCCATCCTTCTCCAGCACAAGGAATTTAGGACAAATGGGGTTTGCTTCTTCGGACTGTGTCACATCTTTAAGCTGTTGTAACTGAAATGTTTCTTCTGCTTTCATTTGGGAGTAGGTTAAAAACATAAAGGATTGGAAGGTTTGATACATTATCATGTGGATTCTTGAAACATCTTTTTTACTGGGCTGTAATTGTTCTTGGTAGTTGATGTGGTATTTTTCTTTGCAGATTCATTTTGTCCTGTGTTTATACTGCTAATGTGACCTTATAATGCTCAGTACAGCTTTCATTTAATTACAAAAAAAGAATTCTTGTTTATGTAAGGGTACTTTAAAGGTGGTGCTATTTCAGTGCAGGTTTTACTGAAAATTGTCAGTTATGTGAGAAAATGTTTGTATTACTTATAATGCGCTTTTTAGGAGTCTCTTGTTACACTCAGTGAGGCTGATGCTGGTTTGTATTGTTTTCCATGCAACACAGCATAATGTATCTCTGCTTTTTCTTGTGTTAATTTTCAGGTAGTCTTGGGAGGGAATATGATCAGCTGCTATAGAGGTTGACATAAAAATAAGAACTTTAACATGGACAGACCTTAGTACGCGTGTATTTTGTTTACTTGACTTTTTAGGGTTAGACATTATCCATGTGATCATAAGGTGACATGAAGGTAGAATAACATAATGGATTGTTTACTGTTGTCCTGTAATTACTGTTCTTTTATCGATAAACTCTGTTGTAGCTGTTACATTTTTCAGCTACTACACTATTCAAATCAATAAGTTGTGTTTAACAGCAGCATTCCTTCTAAAAAGGCATCTAATCGTAGTCTGAAAGAGTTATGAAGAGTCCGCAACTTCCTGTGACTTAATAGTTAGTCATTGTCTTTTTTGTGTGTGATTATTTATTAATGTTAACCCAAAGAATGATAAAAGAGGTTTTAAGGGAAGTCCTTTGTTACTCATTTTAAAATAATATCTGGAATAATAAGGAAATCCTAGAAGATGAGAAAAGTGCTGATGGTGTGTCAGTACGTGGTAGAAGAGAGCAGTTCTATCCAAACAGTAATATTGCTTACCTGATTGTCACAACTTGGGTAAAATAAGGTGATCCTGATAGAAAATTCTATTAATAAATAATTAAATGACAGAATAAACTCTATTTGCTCAGATAATGAGTTTGCTTGATTACAGTTACTGCTTCTGTATAATAGATTTAAGATTTTGTGAAGGGAGTACTTTAAGGTAAATCTCATTCAAACCTCAAGGCTGTTTAGTATCAGTAAAATAGCCACGTCACAAGGCACTTAATGTCTTTCCAAAAAAGTTTTAAGTAACAGTTTTTAGGAGTGGTAGGCTTCCATAAATACTGCTTGGGAGTGATCTTGGGATATAATGTTAAATCATTACTAGTAACATCTGTTTTAAACCCAAGATTGGTAAAATGATAAATAGTAAAAAAATTATGTGGTATTATCCAGTTATTTGTCAAGTTAGGTATACAGTCTAAAAGACTAAACTAAAAAAGGAGGTCAGGTCTTCAGAACTGAAACAAGGAATTCAGGAAAAGTGGGGCACTTCTTGAGAAGCTGCCACTCTAGCAGTGTGTGTCCTGTGGAGTTTGGCTTGCATAATGCTGTCAGTTGGGATTTAAAAAATGGAAGGGGATGGAGAAACTGGAAAAAAATTAGTTCGAGTTAGAATCAAAATTTTGTACAAAGAGACTCTGCTAAGCTGGTTCAGTTTACCAGAAAGAAGAGATAGGACTTGACTGTTGCATCTAATCAAGTAAGGGAAAAGTAGAGACAAAACTTAACGTACAAAGGCCTAGTAATAACTAGTGACTGAAGCCTGAAGCCGGAGTAATTCAAACTGGAAATAAAGTACAAAAGACACTGACTAGCCTTTCAGACTATCTCAGCAAGTGATGAACTTTTTAGCTCTTAATAACGTGAGTTTGGGCGTGGATGTCTCTCTGGAAGAACTGCTGTGGTTAAAAACAAGTTACTGGTGTCAGAAATTGGTAGCTGGAGGAAATAAAAGGCCTCTGTTTAACAGTTTAACAGGAAGTAATTCTGATATCATTTTGTGGGCCTGTCTAGCCTGAAACTGAATCTTCCAAGCAAAAATCATGAATTTGTGGGGATGGTTTTTTGTCAGACTAAGTTGCATCTCCAGTCTCTTTCTTCCTACTCTTGTGGTGCTTCTATCTGCACCTCTGAGTTTGACAGTACCTGGCTGAACTCTGCTCTATCATGCATTCTGCACCTACAAAATTTAAGATGGTTCTCCTCCTTAGTAGAGATTGATTCAAACTGGTAGGAAATGCAATGTTTTCCACAAAATAGACAAAGAATTTAAAAGGTTGGTTTAGAATGATTGGTGGCTTTTCTTTAGCCCTTGTCTTGGAGTGGTTACTACTAGGACAGAGTGTTTAGGCTTGAGGCTAAACCAAACAATTTGATACATATGTTGGACCACATTGAAATGGTTCATGTAACAGGTAGAATTTATTTTTTTCAAGGACTGTGTTTGGGTAACTTTGCTTAGTAGCATGGCAAGTAAAAGCTCTCAGTATGTATGGCAAAAGGATCCACAATAAAAAGAGAACAGTTGTTCCCCCTTTTTTTCCCTGCTGAAAAGGAGCTGGAGGTGCTGTGAGATGGCAAGCTGAATAATGCCAGCACTGTGTGCTTGTGGCATTGAAGGCAAACTCAGTCCGCTGTTGTATTGGTAAGGAACGTACCTAGGGTGCTGTGTCTGGTTTGTCCCCTGATTTCAAGAAAGACGTTGAAAAATTGGAGAAGGGCTTGCAGGTGGCCAGCAGGATGATTAGTGTGTTAGAAGGATGATTAGCATGTTAGAGTACTCAGTCTTTGGAGAAACGTTCAAGTTTGTAGAGGAGAGAAGGCTTGGAGAGATTTCATCAGTCATCCAATACCTAGAAGGTAGTTGTGGAGGAGAAGTTGTTTTGTGTTCACAAGGATGCATGGTGAGAGGAGAAGTTTCATCTGGGTGTAAGAAAAAGAAAACCTGTTATAAATATTAAACATTGGAGTAAGTTCCTCAAAGGGATGATGGCATCTCCCTAACTGGAAATATTGAGGGCTCATCTTAGCAGCACCCCGGCTTCCCTGATGTTAGGACCTGTAAGGCCCAATGAATTAAGGTCCAACAGAAGGTGGGAGGCCAGATCATTTCCAGAGATCTTTTCTGACCTAGATTGCTCTATGATGCCATGGTTAGAGCTGAGAGGTAGCAGGGTTGTGGATTAGTCAGTAGCAGAGCTGTCTAAAGAAGTCTGATTACAGTTACTGACTTAGGCAATTAATGGAAATACTAGATTTTCAATTTTTAAAGCTGACCCAGTAAGGAAAATAAAATATACTTGCCTTGCTTTTTTATCTTTGTTCTTTTTATTGTTTTGTAGTAGAAAGTAAAAGAAGACCTACTGATGTGAAAAAATTCAAAATACAAGTATGATGCAGTCAGAATTTTAAGATCAAGTTAATTTAAATAATGAGCTAAAAGTATAATGTGTTTATATTATTCACATTGTTTGTATATATATTTATATAATAATGTAGTGCTGCTTTATGACAATCCAGCAGAAGCAAATCTGTGGACTGCATGTGTTTCACAGGGCTATTTGCTTTGCCTGCCAGATAGCTGAAATGAGGCAGTACTTCTTGGTTCAGCTGGCCAAATAGCATGTCTCAGGTAGAGGGCAGAGCAAAGACTTTTGAGATACTATATTAGTAAAGCTGGGAGAAATGATAAAATTGAAGAAACAGGTGTCCTACAGCAGGAAAAGCTGTGGGCAGAGCTGTAAGGCAGATTTCTTGAGGCAGATGCTGCTGCAAATAGGAGGTACGTACACTATGAGAATTTGGGGTATTTTAGTCTGATTGTGAAATAAGGTATCTCGATGATGCACTGATCTCTTCAGTAGCCTTGCATGCTCATTTCAGATGCACATGATTTGGTTCCGCATAGCATCCATTTTGCATATTTCTGTCATCAGAGTATCTGCGTTAGATGCAAAGTAGTCAAAGTGGGGTGATGATACTTATTCTTTGCATGTGCCCATTCTGGAAGGTGTTGGAGGAATCAGAAAGCTGGGTGCACCTCTCACCTTTCCCGAGTCTATTTTTGTCCACCTCCTCACCACGGAGTCTGGAGTAGAATTAGAAATACCTCGCTGTGTACAAGGATCTGGGCTACAGACCTGGATTCACTGCATTTCCAGCTGATTTGTCTGTCTTCTTTTCAGGAGTCTTCAGTTAATGGCAGACAGCCCTGCTGAAAGTCACACTATTACTTAAGAGTGAAGGGGGAGAGGAAAAAAAGTGGTTTTAAAGTACTAGACACATATGCATATGTCTGGGCTTTTTTAGCAGCTTTTGATGGTAGCCTAAGCAGAAATCATTTCCCTAGAGTTTTCCAGTCTCTCTCTCTCTCTCTCTCTTCTTCTTCTGTGGCTGTCCTGCAAATTACTTTGGTGTCTCTCCTAAGAGAAGGCTCTTTTAATAGTCTTCGAGTTTTTCTGTGTTCAGAGGCCTTTTTCTCTCCCAGCTGACCCATGGGATTGCTTGAGAGAAGATGACATTAAAAAAAGATTAAAAATTCTGGCTTTGTCCTGTAACTGCTTAGTATGTACAGAGATGAGGCTATTGAGAGTCAGTCTTCTCCACCCCATCTTTCAAGCCAGAATCCTGTTAAAACCAACAGTCTAGTACAGTCATCTTAAAATCTCATCCAAAACAGTGTTTTTATAAACTATCGCAGGGCAATTTCAGGTATATTATGAAGTAATGTTGTGCCAAGTCCTTGTGACTTATCCTTGTGATGTGCACTGACAAGAAAATCTGATTCTGTAATTAAAAAGCATTTCACACAACTGTTTTCCAAATAATTATATTGCTTCAACATTTCTTTTTGTCCTCATCAGCTGAGATGTAGCCCCATGCACTAGTGGAACAACACAATACAAATCTTCCACTGAATATAGCATTATGACATGTTACATGGGCTTTTTCTGAGGCTTCAATTGCAGGTTGTTAGTTCTTCATAAACATTAATTCCTTGAATTTTCCCTAGCATCTGCTGTTTGTGGAGGATTCTTACTGGTCTTTTAGAGGAAGGTGGTGGTGAAATGGATCTTCAAATTAATGTCCTGCTCATCAATGCACACTCATCTTGGGTACTGAGACTGGGAAAGCTAGGGAAGGTTCTTCAAAGTTCTTCTTAAAGCAGGAATCCAATGGTCCACAGTTCTGTGTGTTGAAGGAAATCATTCAGGCTGAATGCCCAGAAAATGGGAAATATACAGAAAGAGGTTATCTGAGAACATCATGGGTTTGAGGAGTTGAGTGATGTGAAAGAACACCTGCAAATTTTTCCTGTGAACACAGTTCTCCCAGGCAGCGTTCTCTTGCCTTCACCGCAGGATCACTTTTTCTGACCCCAGAGTTGCTTGCCTGACTTGCTAGATAACTGTCCATCTGCCTCAACAGAAGTATGGTTCTCCGTTCACTTAATTATTGATATTCTGCATATTTAAGAGAGTATTGTATGTATTCTTGTGGTTTAACCCCTCCCTGTAGGCAGCTAAGCCCCCCCCCCCCAGCCACTTGCTCACTCTCCCCGCAGTGGGATGGGGGAGACAATCAAAAGGGCAGAAGCAAGAGAAGTCATGGGATGAGACAAAGCAGTTTAATAGGGAAGGCAAAAGCCATGTGTGCAAGCAAAGCAAAATAAAGAACTGCAGGTATTTAGCCATTTCCAGGAAATTGTGCTCCGTCACACATAACGGTGACTTGGGAAGACAAACATCATAGCTCCAAATGTCCCCCCTTCCTTCTTTCCCCAGTTTTAGATGCTGAGCATGATGTCCTATGGTCTGGAATATCCCTTGGGTCAGTCGGGATCAGCTGTCCTGGCTGTGTCTTCTTCCAACTCCTTGTGCCCCCCCAGCCTGCTCGCTGGTGGGGTGGGGGGAGAAGCAGAAAAGGCCTTGGTGCTGTGCAAGCACTGCTCAGCAGTAATGTCCTGGTTTTGGCTGGGATAGAGTTAATTTTCTACTTAGTAGCTGGTGTAGTGCTGCCCTAAAACATCCCTGTGTAACGAACACTGTTTTCATCACAAATCCAAAACATAGCCCCGTACCAGCTACTGTAGAGAAAAATAATTACCCCACACAAAACCAGTATCTGTATTCAAAGCTGTTGCTACTACTCTTGATGATCATTTTGGACCTCGTGTTTTGCTGATAAGACTGTCATGTTGTAAACCTCCCAGGGGCTCTGTTGACGTTGTGCTGCCTCTTTTTGTATTATTTTGTTTATTTGATCATGTTTACATGCATATGTTTATGAAGGTCATTTCCAGCATTTCAAGAAAGTTAAACCGAAATAATTAAAATTTCAGTGTGTGGAATCGTGTTGACTCTGCCTTGTGTAAACAACCAAGTTGCTGACATGGTTGGGACGCTAATGCATATAGCTCGTAGTCCTCTGCTTTTTGAGCTTACAGGGTAAATAACACTGGAAGGTAGCTGCCGTGCAAATAACCTTTAGTGTCAGCTGCAGTCATGTACTTTATCAGCAAGTTCCACCACCATTTGGTAGAATGCAAAGATGTACTGAGATTCAGGGATTTTGGGATCCTTGCCAGTTTCTTTGTATTCTAGTGGTTAAAGATACTGCTCTTCTAGCATTTATTACTCCCCTCCTGTGCATCTTCCTTCTGGCTTTTTGCCGCTGTATGGAGCGTGCTCTAGGCAAATAGGTGAATTTTCTGGAAATTGTGATAAGTCCTAAGAAGTCTATATTAAATGTGTGGAAAAAGCAATTTTAACTTGAGCAGATCCGGGCAGGCTTTAAGGGTAATGGCAAGAAGCACACACTGCTAAGCTGATCTTCTGGCTAAATTTCTGATCTCTGCAACATGGAGATGGTGTAGCTGCTCATTAACATCAGCAGAACTGAGCAGAAGATAGTGTCTCTGAACCTTCTTTTTGTACAAGAGGTAGACATTTTAGCTGAACTTTTTCAAAAGCATTTAGTCTAAAGCAGACTGCAAATAATTGGCTTTCAGTGCTGAAGTTTGGCAAACCTAGAAGCAGTTGAAAACAGGGTCTTATAAGTGAAGAAAAGTGAAGTACAGCCTTAATTGACACATTGTTACTGATGTCATCTGTAGTGCCCTAAAAGCAGGAATAGATAAAATCTAATTAGACAGAAAATACTACTAGGATTAAAGTATGTATTTTTTGCTGTGTTCAGCCAATACAGAGAAGGGACTAGAACCAAACTGTCACCGAGCTTTCTCTTTGGAGAAAAACTGGGTATTACTCAGTCATTAGCCACATTGCACAAATTTAACACATACTTGTCCCTAGCTTGCTTAGGATGTCAGTTTACAAAGAATAAGACTCTAGTTCGACTGTATTCTAATAAAGTGGTGCAATACAAAGAAGCATTCTGGTAACTCCTGTTCAGATTATGTCAAGATAAACTTGATGGACTTGTGCTGTTTGAAAATTCTTGCGTGTTTTCTTCTTATGTTGTACTTGTGGGTTAGCACAACAATTATTTATAGCCTTTATTTGGAACATTTGTAGCATTGACTTAATTTCAGGTATTGCTAATGTAGAGCAAAATCATATACTACATTTTTGGCCACATTTCTAGCTGCATTTACACAATGAAGAATAACTGAAGTCTGTAGAAATCTGTGTATGAGTGCATTTGCTTAAGAGTCAGAATATATGACACAGTGTCTAGTTTGGTTTGAAGAGTACCACTATTATATAATCACAAGCTTGGTGGTCCAAAATTCCAGTACCACTTTACAGTGTACATACATTCCCTTAAGTCTATTGGGTTTGGTTGGTTTGGGGTTGTTTTTTTGTGTTTGTGCTGTTGAGGGGTTTTAAATTTAATTAATATTTGTTTGTGAATCCACCAGTTCTGGAGTTCCATTAATAGGCGTATGATGAAAATGCAGCCTTGTTGTCTCATGTGAAACCAGGAAAACAATATTTCTGCTGTCAAATTATTTTAAGTATTGCTGGGCATTGAGTTGAAGAGGCATAGAATATGCATAAGATATTTTGTGATAGAATACTTAAGTTTGCATGGGAAAGGAAGATACATACAAATAAATATACATTCACTTGGCAATAAACTTATTTACTGTAAATATTTCTTTAGGTGAAATAGTAACTTGTTTTTTAGGAATTATGCTTGCTGTAGCTAATGCAAAAAAAACAGTCACAAAAATATGTTTGTATAAGAATCATCTAAGCAACTGTGCAAAACAACACATTTAAAATAATCTGTATTTATTACAAGAAGCTTGATGATGGCATTTGTGAATTATGTGGAATGGTCAATGCATGCAGTTTCAAGATCACTGTGGCTTGAGACCGATGGCTAGAATAAACTGCAATTCCTGCATTTGCCTGTAAGCAACAATTCAGAGAGCTTTATAATTTTCCCACTGTTCATTTCTGCACCATCAGACTATAGTTGATTCGACACCTGTCTGTCAAAGAAAGGAAATCCAACCCTCTCATCTAACTTCTATTTGTCATCTAGACAAATATCAGTGAGGGATTGAACAAAATGCTGTGTTCACACAAACAATGCATAAAATACTATGTGCTTGTTTCATCCTCATTCTAATATCAAGTCCTCCCTCCAGTGGCTGCTGTAACAGTTTTTTACTTTGTCAAAATGAACTGGAAATTCTTTCTCTAAAAGCTAAATTCAGATTTATTTGTTTGTTTATTTTGGTGCTTCTAGCTTGGCAAGTGAACCTGTTAAGTTATCTACTCTTTCCTCAGTGGCAACGTCTTCATCTGTTAAAGGATGAAGAGGGGTATCCATTGTACAGACAAGAATGCCAGGGATTCTTGGTCTCTGCATTAATTTATCTGATTAGGCGCTGGGGGTTAGTTTAGCAAGGCAAATCTGTTCAGATAAATTTTATGTTTCTTCCCTTGGGTAATAACAAGTCTTTGAGCACCTGTACGTATTTTGTAACTGCCTTAACTTACCTATACCCAATTAAGAATTTTCAAATGTTGTGTAGGGGGGACTACCCAATTTGTATGACTAGAATAAATTTCACCTGGGCTATCACAAAACACTATCACTGTCATTTTCTAGCACTTCTAATAATTTTAACTGGAATGGGTTAGTTTCTTTTCTAAGTGATTTAATAGAATGTACATAGTTTTGTGCTGCAAATGTACAGACTGATGATGGACAAGATTTTGTATTCAGTGATCTTTTGTCAGTGGACTATTTGGAAGCATCTGAGAAAAGTCTTTAATGCCATCCACATCTGTGAATTGACATTTGAGTCACTTTAATATTTACATTGACTACGTTATACACTAGAAAATACAAAGAGAGTCTCTGGTTTTGCGGTTATTTTGTTGATTACTTTTGTTATGAGTGCTAAAGTGATTAAAGTGTTAGCCAAAAGTTGCACATTTTAACTGAATCATGTCGAGTTGTGTCCTAATTTAAAAAGCACACAATCTAAACAGATTGGAGTTGTGTCTTTAAAAGGCTTTTGGCTGTGTACTGTCATTTCCCATCAGCTTAGTCTGAACAGTCTTCTGCAAAGGAAGGTGTCAAAGTCTCCCATAGGTCCAACTTGTAGAATGGATTATTGGACTTTCTTGAACCCCAACTTAAAAAAAGCAAACAACTCCGCCACACCCCAAACCCTCTCTAAAGGCAACAGAAAAATAGCCTTTATTATGCTTTATTTATTTTTAGGTTTTTTTCTGCTGCCTTTACATTGAACTACTGTTACTTAGAAGAAACCATTTTGGGGTTCTTTCTTTCAGGTGTAAGTATTAGGGAGCCAGTATTATGGTTGGTAAATCGTATTGCTCTTTATTTGGAAGTTACAAATTGCTACAGAGATACAGTTCATGCAAACTCATCTATGATAAAGTGTATTGGGGAGGAGAATAAAACAAATTGGTGATGACTGACAGATAAAACAATCAAAAAAGATGAAGGGAAAAAGAATTCAATGCACAGAAGTCGTTTTGTTGAGAAGGAAGAAGCGCTGATTGTGACGTGGTAGTTTTCTCCCTTGGTGTCAGATTTAAGATGAAAGAGATTGCAGATTTGAATGTCTGAGTTGCCTTCTGTGCAATAGGAGAAATTTAGAAATATATTTTGCATGTAAATTCTCACCTTGAATTTACCGAGGTTTGTTCTATAGCTAGTCATTTATTCTATACATTTCAGTGCCAATAACGTATTGCAGAAATCACAGTGTTTAAAACTGTGTGCTCCCTGTAGTTTTACTAAAACAAAACTGTATAGTAGAGTAAGAACAATAAAATTGAGTTAATTGATGAAGAAAATCCTTAAAGATTGTGGAAATTCTGTTGATTATGTTTTGGTTTTTCTTGTATCTTTTACATTGGACTTACAAATGTCGTGCTTCTCCAAAAGGCTTATCATTTACTGATGTTACATTAGAATCACAAAAAAGAATCAATTAGATAGATGTCCTTTTAGGATTAGGGAGAAGTTAGTATTCATTCTTGTGAACTTGAATCTTTGACCAAACTTGATGCTGGAGTGTGTGTCACGCTTTGTTGTAAAATGTCTTAATCCAGGATGGTGTGATGAGACTTTAGAGTGCCCAGTACAAGTTTTGAAGGAGAGGAAGAAGTTAAATTTTAGCTTACATGTCATAGGGGTTTATAATACTCAGGGAAGTTGTGCTTTTGGAACAAGTTCTGGGGATTTTGTGATGCAAGCTGTAGCAAATGAGATCTGTTGAAGTACAAGTCAGTAAATTTGTTGATTTCCAACTCTTGTTGATTTTCAGGTTGTCCTTCAAAGATTAATGTACATTTACCTCAGTATTTTAAATGTGTTGACAGTTTGGGTAATGATGGCTCAGCTCCAGCAAGGAGGCCCAGATGAAAAAGAGAAGACTACTGCATTAAAGGGTATGAGTCTTTTTGCTTTCTTTTTAGATATATTGACATTCCAGAAACAATTATTAAGGAAAGGAAAATAGTTTGGTACATCTATGGGTTAGAATCTGGGAACTGCAATACTGGAAGAGACTATTAGTCCATCTATGCTAATGCTTTTTGCCTAATTGTGTGTCCATTAACAGTATTTTCATAAGATGATATTAAATAAAAAACAACCTGTGGTAAGGAGTAACAGAATAAGATATCCATTAATTTTTTTTTATTTTCATAATTATCCTTTGAGAAAGTTGACTGGTGCTTTTGTGTTCTTAGTTTCTGGGAGTTTTCATTTAATTTTTATGCCACTTATGTTTTATAATTATGCAACCATATTACAGCTTTTAAAAATCTCTTTGACTAGAATGTTAGCAGGGAAGACATTTTCGGGACATTGATTTCCATGTCGATTT
This sequence comes from Astur gentilis, assembly GCF_929443795.1. NCBI lineage: Eukaryota > Metazoa > Chordata > Aves > Accipitriformes > Accipitridae > Astur > Astur gentilis. The sequence goes on from NC_064919.1 coordinate 2,898,571, forward strand.
TATAAAGTTTTCTTTCTATTGTGTGTTTTTAAAAAATAAGTGGACCTAAGTGGCTTAGCAGAGTAATTTTCTTGAGGAAATAATTAGTTAAATGAGATCTCTTAGTGTTTTTCAATTTTGAAAGTACATGGAGTCAGTTAGACCTACAAGTAAGCTAACTGAACGTTGAATTTAATGTACTTGCATCACACATTTACTCTCTAAATTGTCTTTCAAAAGAGAAAAAAGAATATACCTTGCAACTCCAGTGTAAAAACTGGATTTTGATGAAAGTATTATTAGAAGTATATGTTCTGTTGTACAGTGATGGTTGATGGTGTTTCTTCAGTTACAGCTGTGTTTTTGTGAAATGTTTGGTGAAAACCTATGTGATCCATTTTTCAAACCTTGTACTAATTCTGTCAAATTAGTATATTTTGAGGAAATTATACTTCACATTTGGAAAAGTAAAACTCTGATTTTATACTTGGCATTAATTTGATCTTCATTAAGAACTAGTGTCCAAGAATTATTCCACATAATGAAGACTTTCTGAGAGGATGTTGTTTTCTTCATGCAATCTAGTGAACTCTCATGGAGCTGTAGAAGGTCTCCTGCAGATAATGCAGTTTCGAGCTCTGTTGAACTAGTCTCGAATTGAGTTGGAGGGTCCAAGATCTTCGATGAGAACGGTGGATCAGATCTTGAAAGAATCTCAAAGTTATGAGAACACTTTAGCTAATTTTAACTTGAAAAATTGCAGAGGAAGAAAGTGGCTGTGTCGGTAGTTGCAGCACAGACCAACTGCAGTCTTCCTGAGTGCCTCTGATGGAAGCTGTAAATCATGACAACCTGTACATGCTGCAGATAAGCTTAATGTAGTTCATATAGTATTGCCCTTGCTACTCAGGAGACAGATATTTTGTCATACAGTAACTGGCACTTCTGTGTAAACACATTTCCAAATAGGTCACAGTAAGAAGACATGAAAACTCTGGTGAAATTAAATTCTAGAGGTGTGGTGTGACTCGAGTCTCTTCACCAAGGAGAGAAAGATGTGCTAAAGACTGCTTTCCTACCTTGACGTTGTGAAAGTACAGAGGAAGAAAGGGCATACTTCTTACATCCTGTTGTGAAAAACTTTTTTGACAAAGTTCTGTTCTTTCTTCTATCATTTGGTTGAGGACCAAAGGACAGCGGACAAGAACAAGCATATGATTGCTTACGTGAATTGCATGTCATGGGACTTGTTATTAAACAGATTTGATGTAAAAGTGAGCTATGGTTGAGAAAGTGACATTTAGAAAACTTCCAGTCAACGTCCAATGTTATATAGCTCTTTGCATAGCAGAGAGATGCTCAGGTACCATAGTATGGATTGGAGAGATGTTGAATTTCAGTGGCCATCCAAGATGGCCTTTGGTCCTCCAGCTTTAACCAGTGAAATCACTTAGAGAAGGAGCTGCAGACAATCATATGGATGCTGGAGTTAATATGTGAACCTGAAGAGTTACCAAAGAGCAGGACAAGGAACTCTTCAAGAACGTTGAAGCTAATTTTCAGTACATTTTAAACACTGTAGAAATTTCAAAGGATTAATGTACCAATACTAAGCTTAGGTAATGTGTAACCTATAGGCTTGTCACTGGCAGAAAGACTAAGCAAAAATAGTGATACAAAACCTATTCAAATAATGATTTTAAGTAATTAGAGGATGGAACTGTAGTTAATGTCAAATAAAGCAAGTTTAAAGAAAATCAGTCTTTTCAAACTGTTTTCTATCCTTTGAGCTACAGCTTTGGATGGTAAAGGTAATAAAGCAGTATACTTAGAATACTTAATGCCTTTCCTTGGTAGTACATGGTGTCCTGATTTATGAAGCAATAATAGTTCAAAGTCAGTGTAGCACTCCTTAACTGAATGTTTGTGTGGTCTTCAAATTCATCTATGCGGAAGTAGGAAAAATATTTCAGTGGAATCCTGCTTAATAATTTCTTGATGACTTTTTTATTAATAATCAGAAAATATGTTGAAGGAAAGCATTGGGTTGGGTGGGTCATGAACAATGAGGAAAAGATAAATGATTGTACACTATTATCTGTGTATGCAGTAATTGTTTAGTAGTTAGATGTAAGTAAAAGATGTCCCTATATGTTTGCCTCTGGTCAAATATAAATCCTTCAATCTAGGCTAAAGAATGCAGACTACACGTGTTTTAGTGTACTTGCATTAGTGAATGCAGGCTGTACTAGGTTATACCATTCTGGTTAGAAAAGGATGTGTATGTCATGGCTTGCTATAAAATGGATGGCAGGTTTTTATTGGAGGAGGGTGGTTGAGAGAAGGATTCAGATAACTCGGTCTACTTGGGTATCAAAGGGAAGGTTAAGGAGTGTTGCGATCACGCAGCTGGTAAATGCCTGTGAGGTGACGTGCATCTGATAATCTGAGCTCTTCAAGAAGGCAAACAAGAATGTATCAATGACTTGATATTGAAGTTAGATAAGTTCATGTTAAAAGCATGATGCATACCAGAGACATATTTCTAACACTGAGGGTAATGAATCATTGAAACAAATCACTATGTCTTTGGTGGCTTCTCTGTCCCTGGACATTTTTTGATCAACATTAGAGATAAATAGGTAGGGAAAGAAAGAAAGAAAAAAAGAAGATATACTGACAGTGATGCCCAGCTTCTGAATCTGGAACAAGATTTCCCATAACAAAGTCTTGTGTAGATTGTCCTTCTGCCCTTAAGATCTACAAATCTGAACAAACACATTTTGTCAGTGATATGGTGAAATAAAAAAGACATAGCATGCATTATGTAATTTTTCTTTTCCTTTTTTAGATTTATTGTCTAGAATAGACTTGGATGAACTAATGAAAAAAGATGAGCCACCACTTGAATTTCCTGATACTCTGGAAGGATTTGAGTACATTTTTAATGAAAGTAAGTCATATATGCTTTGTAAAGGCTATGCTTAGAATAATGTTGAGAGGTTATCAGAACTTAAAATTATACCTTATAAGTCCCTATTAGAATTTCATACTTTTCTGTTAAGAATAAAATTGTAAGCCCTAGTGTTAGCAGACTTGTAATTCTAGCTAAGTAGTATTTTTTTTTATTTCATGAAATTGTCACCAAAATCCCTCATTTCATGCAATACTATATGTTTATACTGTGCATACTTTATGACTTCTTGTTTTCTATTACAGAAGTGTTGATACAAAAATTCTGAAAATTATTTCTGTAGCATTAGCATTAAAAAGCAATATTAAAGAGTGGTCACTCATTTAAGAAACATTTTATTTACATATTCATTTTCATGGATAAAAAAAGAAGTTATTATTTAGATAATAATTTTTCCCAGCTATTTTCATTAATACCAATAGGAAAACACCTATTTATGTTAATGGAAGGATGAGCAATGTGATAGCCTGTCTCTTACTTTTCTGGTGTGGGTCACGGTTTTGCATTACAGCTGAGTGTGTGATGACTACAAGTACTTCCAGCTAGCTGAATCTGTGTGTTGAATGAGTTAGTAGTATTTATAATTTCCAGTGCATACATTTTAAAATCCAGCTGAGAAATAAGCCTCTGAGCTAAAGTAATACCAGGCTCCAGGAAATGGCTCTTTTAAGATTGTTTGAAACCTGTAGGACAAATGGGGACGTTTACAATTCTACTTCCTTGCAGTGCCTGTTCTATGAACAGAGGAACTTTAGTTTCTAAATCTGCCAGTCTTACATCTTCCACTTTTAAAGAAAAAAAAGAGCTTTCCTTTAAATGGTAGTCATTTATGCAACACTTAGCTTTTTAATACCCTGATGGCTTTCACAGGAAGGTACTTAGAGACTAAAAGTGTCATGAAAGTGATGCTCTTTCTTTGATGGGAGGGGTTCAGCTCTGTCACTTTTCAGCTCCTTATTTTTAGATCCGCACAGTGTCTACTGTCTTCCTTACTGACTTCAGAGTTAATGGTTCATATGTGGTTGGTAAAAAGGGATGAAATTTGAATTTAGGGGAATGATGTTTTAGAATGATGTTACTGAATATTCCATCACTAACCTCACAGCCTGGGTGATTTCCATAAAATGCAGCAAAACCTATTACATGTGCTACTGGTCAGCAAGCAAAAAGGACTCCATTTTGCTTTTGTACATTTAATTCAAATGTACAGTTGGGTACTCTTATGTCATAATCATGCTTCTTTTTATGATGGAAAAATAAGGAAGATTTTTATTAGTTTTAAAGAATCTGAAGGAGACAAAGGTTCCAGAAAGCCAGAGAAAAGATATACCAGATACTTGCTCCAGTTCACTTGTGCAGAGGGCAACTGTGTACTATTGATGGCATACTTGAAAGTAACTAGCTGAGAAGGAACAGCTGAAGGTAGACTTGTAATGAAAATATGAGAAGGATATTTGGACCTGAGACAGGGTTATGAAGTTGAGAAATATTTCTGTGGTGTCTAGTCCATGAGGTAATACAGGTCTGGGAAAAAATATCAAATAAGCAGATAAGCACAACTATTAGAGGTCCCAGATCTTAAATATTTTATTTAAAACATCAAGAATCAAAATGTAAAGGTCCTGAATAGGTGTGAGCTAAGTTAGCAATTTCTTACTATTCAAAAGGAAACATTTTCCTGAGAAACTTTACCTTCATCATGCAGACATTTCAGCTTTCAAAGGAGATGCTTGTACATATTCCTGTTTTTAATGTTTCTCTGATTTACTGCAATTTTGTGATGCTCTGAGACCGTAATTTGGGTTTTGTCTGATAAACTGAAACTTTACTGGTCAGATATCTGCTTTCAGCAGTTTGCTTCTTATTTTGTTGCCATTTTATTATTACTGTTATTTTAACTCAGCCCATATCTTCATTTGTGGTTGAGTATGCTCCTAAACTTTGCTATAAACAAGGCCCAACTGCAGAGTTATTTTGGAATCTAAGAATTGCATGTGGTTTTGCTCTGATCAAGCATTCTGCTTTGTTCTACTGTTGTAATCTCAAAGTACCTTGAATCTAAGAGCTCTTGCTTGATTGCACAGTGCCTAGTAGTTGAGATATTTACCTTAATTGTGGATGTGGTTTTCTTCAGATTAACTTGGAATGTTGTTAATCTTGAAAGTAAATGTTTCCTTTCCTTCCAGCCTCCAGCCCAATTTGTACTCACATTTCTTCATAAATGCAGTTGTTTTTGAAGTAGCAGATTTGTAGCTACAATTTGATCACCCAATTGACACTGCAGATCAAATATTAACTGCTAATGTTTACATTTCAGTGTTAATCCATAGCAAACTTGCAAAGCAATTTGACATTTGATATCTGTGTGTAATTTCACTGTCATCGCTTGTGTTTAGCTTTATCTAGCAATATATACCATTGAAGGCGAATGCTTTTTGTTGTTATGCTACAATTGTTTTCCTTCAAAAATACTACAACCAAAAGAGAAGGGATTCATAATAGCCCAATATTTAGATATAGATTTCTTGTCAAATCTACAGCAATTAAATGTGTCTTTTAATGAAGAAGTATATTAAAATTTAATGATTTTGTTTGTTTTACAGAAGGGCAGTTGAGACACATAAAAACTGGGGAGCCATTTGTTTTCAATTACCGTGAAGATTTGCATAGATGGAACCAAAAGCGCTATGAAGCTCTTGGAGAGGTATATTAATTGTGTGCATGTATGCATCCGTATATGTATTGGTGTGCTGTGTTTTTTGTTGTGTTTCTCTGTGAAAATGATAGTTTCAATTTTATATATATTAAGAAAGATTTAGTAAGGCTGCGGTCATATAACAAAAGGTATTTCAAGATTTGTTGCATGTTTATGCTCTAACAGTATTTTCCATTATTTGCTGTAGAGCTTAAGATGTGATTTAGACTACAATTTGACTTTATGTGTTCAAAATAGAGTATAATCTAGATATAATTATACAGTGCAGGATTTTCTTTAACTTTCGTGTCAAGGTGAAGCATTGAGTACAAAACTGGCTGTCCTGGTTTCAGCTGGGGTAGAGTTAATTTTCTTCCCAGTAGCCAGTACAGTGTGTTTTGGATTCAATGTGAGAATAACGTTGGTAACACGCTGATGTTTCGGTTGTTGCTAAGTAGCGCTTATCCCAAGTTAAGGATTTTTCAGTTTCCCATGCTCTGCCAGCGAGCAGGTGTACAAGAAGCTGGGAGGGAGCATGGCCAGGACCGCTGGCCCGAACCGGCCAAAGGGACATTCCACACCGTAGAATGTCATGTGCAGTACATAAACTGGGGGGAGTTGACCGGGAGGGGCGGATCACTGCTCGGGCATCGGTCAGTGGGTGCTGAGCAATTGCATTGTGCATCGCTTGTCTTTTGGGAGGTTTTATTTCTCTCTCTTTTTTTTGTTATATTCCTTTTCATCATCATCATTATTGTTGTTGTTATTATTATTATATATTTTAATTATTGTTTTTATTATATTTTATTTTACTGTCATTATTAAACTGTTCTTATCTCAACCCACGAGTTCTAATTCTTTTTTTCAATTCTCCTCCCCATCCAACTGGGAGCGGGGAGGAGTGAGCAAGCAGCTGCATGGTGCTTAGTTGTTGGCTGGGTTTAAACCATAACACTGGCATTTTACTTTGTAGCTGAAGGTGAATGTATTGGCTGGTTTTCTTGTGTTACCAGAAGATACCGGGAGTCACTGGATTGATTAAGTAGAGCTCTGATGATTAATTGATTAAATATTTGTTGATGTATTAGATACTTGGATGCTACTGGTACTTCCCAGGCTTTTCGTAGGGATGTTGTGGATGTAGTAGGTGTAGAAGCAACTGACGATGGTTCCTTTTCCCTGTGAAAATGACTTTAATTTCAGTGCCATGGTTATTGTAATGCTTTAGGAGTCAGAGCACTGACTTGAGAAGAAAACACCTGATCTCAGTGAATGCAAAACTGTCTGCTGAGGTCTTCCTTGCACTGTCACCACCTCCCCTGCCCAACAGAAAGAACAGCCTCAACACCCTGAGCTCTAGGTAGTAATGCTGCTCACGTCAGAGTGGCTTTTGGAGAAAGGAGATGCACAGTTCTGTCTACAAACGAGAGTCTTTTTTCCTAGAGACTATGTAATGTTGCTCGGCAGTTTCTGTTGGAATCATTATGGCATGTCATTCAAGAACTGCCTTTGCCTCATGGCTTGTCTACTTTCATTAGTGTTATTGGTTTAGTAAGGATAAAGCACATTTATTCCCCACTTACTATTTCTGTTACATCAATGCAGACTACTCAGAGATATGTTTGATTGTGCATGTTTAGACATTTTGTCTTTTAAACTTTCTTGTTGTCGGGGTTTAACCCCAGTGGGCAGTTAGCCCCTCACAACCACTCACTCACTCCCCACTGTGGGATGGGGGAGAGGCTCAGAAGGGTAAAAGTGAGAAAATCGATGGCCTGACAAACAGGAGAAAATTCATGGGCTGAGATACGGTTTAATAGGTAAAGCAAAGGCTGCACGTGCAAGCAGAGCAAAATAAGGAATTAATTCACTGGTTTCCATGAACAGGCAGGTGTTTAGCCATCTCCAGGAAAGCAGGGCTTCTTCAGGCATAATGGTGACTTGGGAAGACAAATGCCTTATTGGAAGATAACTCCAAATGTCCCCTGCTTCCTCCTCCTTTCCCCCAGCTTTATATGCTAAGCTTGACACTATATGGCATGGAATATCCCTTTGCTCAGTTGGGGTCAGCTGTCCCAGCTGTCCCGTCCCCCCGTCCCCCCCCCCCCAACTTCTTGTGCACCCTCAACCAGTACACTTGTATACTAAACAGCAAAAAGAAAACTAAAATGTCTGAAATGACAGCCAGTCCTACACTGTTGCAAAGGAAAAATAGTATAAAGCATCTTGATTGAGTCTGCAAAGGAAACAGTATAAAGCATCTTGACTGAGTTTCTTGGATGGGTAAATAAGTATATACTGAAATATATCACCAAATGGTTTCATATAGTTTCTCATGCTGCCAAGAGTGCATTTGTTAAAGCTGAAGGAATACCTAATTACACGGCCTTCTCTAGGTATGGCAGGATAGGCCGTGGGAACTTTTGTAGGCACTGAGCGTGCAGGCTCAAGGAAGGAGCGCATGGCAGAAGTCTCTGCCCATCTTGGTTAACAGGAATAGCCCTCCATCTGTCCTTAACCAGCATCGCTGAGTGAGGTGTGGTCCAAGAATTCCCACTAGCATTAATCTGGATACTGCCAGGCTGAGAGAAGTGGAAGTAAGAGGTTCAGTGGAGAGCAGTACACCAGGAGAGGAAATAAAGAGGGAGATTCGTGTGTGTACAGTGTAACACCACAGGGCTGTGTAGTGCTGCATTTTTACACATTTAAATTTAAATACATGTACTCTCTTCTGTTACAGAGAATTTCTGTTATTTGAGAATAATTGCTTAAATGATCCCGATTCTTAGGTAAACCATAGTGGATTTTCAGTGGTGCAGGTTTTACTTTTTCATTCAGGTAAAACAAAAAGACGCTGCGGGCCAGACTGCTGTGACTTTAGCAGGATGGATAACAGGGATTAGCCTGTCTCCCAGTTCCTTGCTGAGGCTCCCAAAGCGGCTTTGTGATGGAGACAGCCTTTCTGCTTGTGGGACTGCGATGAAAAGCTGTTGTGGACCCTGCCGGGCCCCTGCTGCGTGGTGGTCTGGTGCCCTGTGCCAGCTCGACCCCTCCATTTTGTTCAGGGGACAGCTTCGGCTTTGCACTGGATGTGTTGGAGGTGCCCAGCTGTTGAGCACTGCTTTGTCCTGCCAGAGCTTTGTTACGGGGGATTGAAGAAACCTTGCTTTTTACCTCCTCCTCTTCGTTGTTCCTGCAAGAACTGCAGCAGGGGAAGAGATGATGAGGGCTACTCCTGCTGCTTCTCGCGTCCTTTCACCTCAACTGGGTGTTTTTCCAAAACCGGGAAAGTGCTGTAGCCCAATCCGTTGTATTGTCTAATTTACCTGATACACATTTCTTCCAGCAGAAAACAGATTGGCACCTATTCCATGGTCTGGCGGTGCAAACCTTTGTGAGTGCCTGTATTGTTCAAATATCCCCGTTTTCCAAGTAAATGAGTTGGACAAGATACAACTGTAAAATTTAGTATGTCTCCATGTGGGTTCCTGTGCCATCATACCTTCTTGTACATGTTTGGCAACATCATCAAATTCCTTGTTCTGAGCATCCGAATAGTTAGTGCCACAGCTTCAACCCATAGTAGTACGAACGACTTTTTGTAATTTTTGGTTAACCAGGAGGTGGGATGTGTTCATGGAGTGGGTGCCTTATATCTGTGAGCTGTCTGGTGCATTTTTTGCCTTAGTCATTCTCCGTGTTCAGGTTTGAGTGATCTTTGAAAATGCACTTTGTTTATATTGGTAGGTAAAAGGCAAAAAAGGTTTGTGGTCAGGAATCTGACAGGGTGAATTGTTCTGGGTTTTATTTGTTTTGATTTTAGAGAAAAAACAAACTCATCTGTGTTTGTCTGTTGTCTGCTAGGTGCTTGATACTACACACTTTTTCCAAAAAGCCACAAATTTATAAATGCTCCGTTGTCTGGTTTTGACACTATGAGTGTTTATACACTTATCTAGGAATACAGGGGAGGCTGACCAGCAAGACCCTTGGCATTTGTTCACGTAGATAAAACCTGGTTTTGTGCCATAGAATCGTGGGTCACTGATGTAGATGTGAAAGAGTACAGAAGCTGTATATTACTGTCTGATTAGTCATTTTGTAGTCTAGGCTAAGATGTATTTAGTAATCTGTGATAGCTTAAGAAGCAGCAGCTCATATAATTTATAAGGTGATGTAGTAAAATCTGGCCTTAGGCCTTTGCATTGAAACATCATCCTTTGGCTTTAGGAGTTCTCTAATATGTATTTGTGGCTGAACATTTATGTAGCTGGACATAGTGTGATGATAAAGTAGCTACTCTTGTATCATCAGACAAAAGTGTTTTATGTATTCAGTGTTTCCATTGTCAGCTCAGTCATTGTATGCTGGTTTTGTAATTTTTAAAGGATATGCCCATCCTGCCCAAGGCAACTTTTTTTTACTGTATGTATATATTGTGGGCTGCTTTTATTGCTTTTTACTAATTTTAAGAAGTGGGTATACTTTCTGGCCCTGTGTTACAGCATCATTCTCTCTTTCTTGGAGCATTAATAAATTTCCATTTGGTAATCCATGATTTTTTGCTGTTAAAAGTAATGAATACACTATCTGTGATGTTCTGCCATTACTCTGGCTGTATGGAAATTGATTCTTCACAAATTACAATGGTTCGTCAACGTCTCCACTTCTTACATCTCTTTATTCTTCATTCATTGATCTGTTATTTCAGGCACACAATTTGTTCTGCAGCCTCTTGATATGTGCTCCTAATAGACAATTTAGTGAACTGTTCATAATTTTGTGATTCTGGTTCAGTCATTGCTATTGCAGCATTGAATTTTGTGGAGAGCCTCTCCATTTGCTTTTTAAAAATTAAAATGGCAACAGAAGTGCACAGAACATGGTGTTGCAGCTGCTTCTAACTGCCGATTAATCCATGTGGCAAGTTTGAAGTACGATTGAGAACAATTTTGTGACAACAGTTCAGTTGTTGCAGACGTACCATTCCAGTTCAAGGTTGAATTTTTTATATTTTTTTTTTTTTTTCTGGCCAGAAGTTACAGAGATTTGGATTCTAGGTTAAACTCCAGGTTAGACTCACATGATACATGTCTCCTTACATTTTAAGTAGATGTCTGTGTTTATTACATGTACTGCACTTTCAGTTGATATTATGGCTACTGAAATTGCCAACAGTCAGCTTCAGCCGCTGCTCAATCATGACATTGAAATTAGCTGGAATTATAAAGAAAATACTACTAAAATCTGTTGCTGGGATTTAACTATCCATTTTGCCAGTCATATAGGTTTTGTTCATAATGAGATTTCATATGAAAAAGATAATGTTGACATTCTCCTTCCATAGTCTTACAGTAACCAGAGTATCCCTAGCATCAGTAGGCAGTTATTGTCTGTCCCTCTGCGTGTCTTTTACAGCTCTAGCTCTGGGTAATTATAATTTGGTGATTACTTGAAGGCCATTTAATACTTGCGGATGTTTTTGCCATCACTAGGGAAGAGACTTTTACCTGTACTGACAGTTTGCTTGGCTACCCATGTCTTCAAATAAGTCAAATCAGATTTGTAAATACATAGGTTATAACGTGGACTGTGATATACGTGCCTCTGCTGTGGTCCTGTTCAAGGACTACTGTATGCCATCTCTTGTAATAGCAGCCTCCCTCACCTGCAGAAGCATATAAGCACGTAGCAGAATTGTGGCTATTTTTTACAGTTACCACACCATAGCACAAGAAAATACCTTATATTTATGTAGAACACATACAGAAAGCAAAGAAATAGAACACCTTTGTCAGAAATTCCTTGCATGTTTTATGTATGCTAAGATACAGTTAATTTTACATCATCAGAGAAGTGTTGTCCCACTAAATAAACTGCTCTAAAGTATGTGCACAGTGTTAGGTCCAGCTCATCATAAAGTAGATTAACCATCAAGGTTAATATTTGTGTGGGGGAACAAAATAAGTATGTAGAATTATGACAATGACAACCCATAATTAAGATCACTAAGTAGTAAAATGGGATATTTTTTTTTCCAGATCTCCTTTAAGTTAAAGAACAGCTTGGTCTCAACATAATTTAAAAAATAAGCGTTCACCTGCTACTAATTTCCTCCTTGGTTGCAAAGAGCATTATTTGTTTGGATGACTGAGAGAAAGAAGCTATTTACATAGCACAAATGAAAGCATAGAGCAGCAGAAGAGGACATGTAAGTTAATGAAGAAGGAAGCATTAAGTAGTCTGCATTTGAAAGGGTAGCTTCTTACATGAATAACCCAAAATCTGATGATAGGCTGCACGTGCACCTGATAGTACTTAAGGTCCAATCTTGCAGCCGAAGCTCATGTGAATAAACTCAATAGGTCTGATCTTGTGAATAAGGGCTGCAGGATCAAGTTCCAAATAAAATTTGCAGATGATTAGTAGAAATCCTTACACTCTAGTTTCAGTTTCTTTGCACAGACTGTTTATCATTAAACATTCCAGATTTTCTCTGGCTAGTGAGACTTTATTATGTGCTGCACACCATGGATTAAGCAAAATTATGTTTGTATACCTTGACTTATTACTATGTATTTGCTGTTAGTTATTTAGTGGTTGGAAAAATTTATCTTGCTGAGAGGACAAAATAAATTGATAGTGATGTAATATATAGGCTGGTTCATGGACGTTTGCTTTCATGGCATGCTTCCTTGGCCAGGGCTATTGAATGAAAGTTGTTGTTCTGTTCAAAGAGATTAGATGCCAAATACTTAACAGGTGTCTGTTGAGTGCATGTGAACTGAATTTTTTCAGTGTCTGGTATTACGGTCAAGTAAGGGTAAACTTTCATGGGGATAGCAAAAATCCTCACTGAGAATCTAACAGACTCTTCCTAACTTTATGGCCTGTTTCAAAGTTAGAGTGAAAGCATCTAATTGAAATATTTCCCCCATCCTTATTCTTGAAAGTGGTTAAATCCCATTTTGGGTGGTCCCATTTGGAAGCGATTTGATAGTGCTATTTCTGTGCATGTCGTGCCCCATCTACTAATGAATTTTGCAGAAGGTTTTTGCTTTAGCAAAATTTTACAGTGGAGTAAATGTTGCAAAAGTGTTTAGAGTTGTACTATTTGGACAAAAATAAACAACTGAGCAGAAGAGAGAGATTGGGCAAGATCTTTAAAATAAATTGAAGTGTAATCTCATTTCTTACTAGGCAGAGAAGTATCCACATGGAATAGAGACTTTTGAATGTACCAATTGGTGGAAGAGCATAAATGACACCTATCACTTTTTGGACACCAAGGTCAATTATAAATGCAGTTCTTTAGGAATCCATGCCTCGTTGGTTACAGGGTTTTTTCATACTAACTTGATTATTTTCAGTTTGTGATAGGTAAGTGTCCTTTTTTCAGCTAGGATAGAGTTAACTGTCTTGCCAGCAGCTGGTGTTGCTATGTTTTAAGTTCAGTATGCAAAGAATGTTGATAACACACGGATGTTTTCAGTTGGTGCTCAGTAGTGTTTAGACTAAAGTCAAGGATATTTCAGCTTCTCCTGCCCAGCCAGCGAGAAAGCTGGAGGGACACAAGAAGTTGGCACAGGACACAGCCAGGGCAGCTGACCCAAACTGGCCAACGGTGTATTCCAGACCATTGGACGTCCCATCTAGTTTAGGAACCGGGAAGTGGGGGCAGGGATTCGCCGCTCGGGGACTGGTGGGGTGTCGGTCGGCGGGTGGTGAGCAATTGCCCTGTGCATCATTTGTGAGTTCCAATCCTTTTATTACTGCTGTTGTCATTTTATTAGTGTTATCATTACGATTATTAGTTTCTTCTTTTCTGTTCTATTAAACCATTCTTATCTCAACCCATGAGTTTTACTTCTTTTTCCCGATTTTCTCCCCCATCCCACCGGGGGGGGTGGAGTGAGTGAGTGGCTGCGTGGTGCTTAGTTGCTGGCTGGGGTTAAACCACGACAGTAAGTGTGAAACAGAAACATGGCACAGAAGACTTTAAGAAAACTAGATAAAGCACCTAAAGGTGGGGCAGGACATTGAATTTCTGACAGTAGTTCTTAAGCAATAAGTAATACATTTTCATAAGGTTCCAGTCCCTGTACTTCACTCATTTTTTGAACCAATGTCTTTGATATGTGAAAGAAAATGCTAGTAGGGGCAGCACAAAAAAATCTAAAACATGTATGTGTACTGTCTTTACAATTTTAGAAAGATTTGGGCTTTTAACAATCTGTTTATCTTCAGTGTTTCTTTTTGGTGAGTGAAGTAGATGGACAGCAAGGATTGAAGACTACTTAATAGTACCTAAGGAAATTTAAATTTAAATATGAATCTTTGTTGCATGCAATATATTCATTTGCATATGCTAAATCCGCTTTCAAAATCTGCTGTTTGTGAAGACTTTTTACTGGAATGATTATGTCAGATGTGCTTCAGTGAACTCTTCTAGTTTGTAGGCAGCAATTGGCAGTAGGTTGGTTCATCACAGTAACATGACAGTACTCGAAAGGTTCAGAGATAGTTTCATAATTATTGTTAGCATGATTCTTGAAAGAAATGATGAGCATCTCATAAACCCAGATGGGAATTTGTTACATTGTTGATAAATGTGTTGATAAATGTGTTTTACATTTTTAAATTGATAAACAGTGAAAAGCAGAGAAGATACAATAAGGCAGATGGTTGTTTATAAAGCACTTGCAAGTTGCTGCAATTCAAAGAATGGTACTAATTGTTAAAAAGAAGACAAAAATTGGAGTAGGGGGAGTGTTTCAATGAGTTAATCATGAGCTTTTTAAAAATAAAACCTTCAGCAGCTTTAGTTCAATTAGAACCATTCTTGTCATCCTGGGTTTATATGCAAAAGTTTAGACTCGCAGTTCTTAATAAACTTTTGTACCAACCATTTTCATGTAGCTGAAATTAAAAATACAATTAATCCACCTTTTATCTAAATGTATCCATTCCTTTCTTTCTCCTTTTTCTTGTTGGGAAAAAACCCAAGATTTATTGCACAGTAGAATAATTGAATTATTATTGGTCTTATTAGTCATTCCCACTTAAAAACAATGAATAGAGTAGTGAGCTCCAAAATCGGTGGAGAGTTTGCAGCAAGGAAGTAAGATGGGATGTAGTAGGCTTATTTTTTGTTAAAGGAGTGGTGAAAAAAACCTGGCTTTTGCCATCGAGGTGGCTGGAAACAAATATATTTAAGCAATGCTTAGGCAGAATACAAATCAGCATATGTGATGAAACCAGTTGGTTTACCTTTGTCTTGTGAATGTTCAGTTCTTGTTTAAATCCATTAGAAGTTTCTATGAAAGGCAAAGTATTTTCCTACTGCTACTGCAGGAGTTTTTGGTAAACCAGAGATATGTAGATTACAGCTTTCATCAAGCAACCCTTTTAAAATATGTTTATTTTACCTCAGTTGCAGAACTCCGGAAGAGTTAGTTCTCTATCACAGGATTTTCAGCTTTTCCAAGATAAAGAATGTAACACTATCTGTGTTTTCAACAAGAGACCTATATCTTTCAGTTTTCTGGGAATATTTTTATTAAAATTCAGCCGAATAGTGATATTTTTTAATAAAGCTGTATCAGCTGTGTCAGTCCTTAATAGGAGTAATTTGAAAGGAAAAAAATTCAATTATAAATCAATAGAGCGTTGTATTTCTGTATGTGCAAACAACCTAAAATTACTTTAAGATGCTCCAGCTGCTCAATTCATTAACTCAATCACAACTGAATTTTGGTATCTGTTATCTTCTGTTGATCACTGCAGCAGAAATACCCAGTTAGCATGCCTGAAGCTGTTAGATGCAGTTACGACTATTAAGGAAGATCAGTTCAATAGGTTGCTTACTTAGGATTTTGAGAGGCTTAATACATTGTTATTCACCTTAACACATGCACTGTCTTGTCTGTTATGATTCAGGAAAGCATCATGCTCCTCCACAAATGGTGTCAATTCCTTCTCACATTCAGGGTTTCCAGATTTGCCTCTTGTGCTTTTTTGGGTAGTTGCACCTCTTAACTCTTTCCAGCATATCTGCCAAATCCTTGAGTTCCTCTCTTGAGTGATACCCTATGTTGTTGATGATAATATATGACAGATCTTTGAGGAGAAAAACAAAGAATTTTTCTCTTTTCACTGAATTAACTGGGACTGTGTGTGTGTGTGCTTATATTTTTTTGTCTTCTTTCCAGCAGTGTAAATTATATAGATGTTATGGTAGCTTTCTTTCACTTCACTGTAGATCTGACACACCATAACACGGGATGGAAGAAGTATGTGAAAATGTTTGTAATTTCTAGAGTCAGGAGTTCAGCTTCTGTCCTCATTTCCAGTATATATGGCTCTATTTTAAGTGGCTTTTTTAAGATAAAACTTGACATATTATCCATCCCAGTTGGAATACATGTGAGACTTTCACATAAAAGTACAAATAAATGTGTAAAATGTATTTGAAAGTGGTTTTGTTAAGTTCTATAAGCTGAACTTGTTATTAGACATGATTAATTTTTGTGCATTAGACATGTACTTTTGTCATGTGCTGATATTTAAGCAACAGTGGAAAATACTAAATGTAAGAGAAGGGAGGGGTTGTCCATTATAAGCTGCAGTTCTACGTGAGACATCTTTTTCAATATTGTGTGTACTTTTGCTTCCATGAAGTTGGTTAGAAAAATACAAAAAATATAAACTTAAATGAAAATTGGAGGCTGAGTACTTTATTTTCGTATAATATTAATACGACAGGCACAAAGAGAGTGTTACTGTAGTTGGTTGTGCCATCTGAAGGTTGTGACATAAATGAAAGAAGGAAGTTACTCATAGTTCATGAAGGTTGTAGGAAGGCAGGAGGTTCAAGCAAAAGAGAAAAATTTAGGACAGGTAACCAGAAGAAATTTTTTAATGGAAGTACTTGGAAAGTGTTAAGTGTTCTTACTGCTTGATCTTCAGGGGTTTGATACTCAGTTTCCTCTATGCCATTAAATGTATCAAGATTGATTGTTACAGTTGATCTCAATTTTTCAAAAAACGTGTTTGGTTTTTTGCCATTTTTGTTGAAACAACTTTTTAATCCTGCTTTACTTGATACTGTGGAAATGCACATCAGATTTTTTGAAGTGAATGTTTCTGTTGCCGTTAGCTTACAGAGGCTTTCAACTTCTAAGTTAAAACAAATGTCGTTTTGTGTATTAGTTAAAAACCGGTATGAAACTGCAGGTAGCAATGCAGGTGGGGAATAACGCTAAAATAGCTGTCAGCAAAACAGAAATAATGAAACTCTAAGATAGGAATTGCTTTTGTTGTGGCAGAATGAAGTGTCAAAAGATGTCAGGACACAATGCTGATAGTTGCACAAGTTCTTCGAGGTTTTTCTTCAGCTTAGAACCTCATAGATCTTTCATTGATGGAGGGATTTGGCTTTTTTTTTTTTTTTTTTTTTTTTTTTTTTTAGAAAGGGTATGCTTTTCACAGAAGTCAAACTGTTCACTGGAAAGCAGTGTCCTCACTCTACCCAACACTCAGGAGATGCAGACTGAGCTCCTTCACTGTGTGTACATCCATATACATATGTGTGTACAAATGTTGCTATTTCTGTGAGAGCAACTACCCTCAAAGTCAGCATGTGTAAAAGACGTGAATGGCCAGAATATCATTTAAATAAGTGGCCAAGATATAGCAGAACTCATGAATCCTTTTCCAGTATTACGGTGGTATGTCATTACGTTTGGTAGGCTGAAGATGACAGCAGTCAGTGTAGGGAATGCACCTTTTGGGAGTTTCTGCCAGCCAAATGACTGATAAGTATCACATGCATTACTAAAACATAAATACAGCAAATATCACATATGCTGTCTACCTGAATCAAGTGCAGAAGGACAGAAGCAAGTCTCTCTGTCATATGTATAAAATGTATGGACAAGATTGATCATTGTGATCCATACATGCTTGTACTTGTGAAGCTCATGCTGGCATGCACTATGATAACAATGGCTGAAGACCACATTTTTTTGTTCTAGACGTTCATGTGGGCATAACAAAGTCCCAGCAAAGGGCTACAAGAATTTACCTTATGGCTAAACCCATTAATGTGAAAATGGGCAATGTTTTTTTTAGAATTTACCTCTTGATGCATCTTATGAGAGAGATCTTTGTGAGGGATGAGGAAACCTACTTGGTTTGTCTTCAGAGCAGAGGCACACTCTCCCCAACCAGTCAAAAATTATGCATTCTAGAGTTCAGCACAATTAGATTGAACTCATGCCTTTATACCTGCAGGCAGGTGTTCAGCCATCTCCAGGAAAGCAGGGCTCCATCACGCATAATGGTGACATGGGAAGACAAATGCTGTGTTGGAAGATAGCTTTGAACGTCCCTCCTTCCTTCTTCTTCCCCAGCTTTCTATGCTGAGCATGACGTCCTATGGCTTGGGACATCCCTTGGGTCAGTTGGGGTCAGCTGTCCCAGCTGTGTCCCCTCCCAACTCCTTGTGCCCCCCCAGCCTCCTTGTCGCTGTTGTGGGGTGAGGAGCAGAAAAGACCTTGATGCTGTGCAAGCACTGCTCACCAGTAATGGAAACATCTCTGTATTATCAACAGTTTCCAGCACAAATCCAAACCATAGCCCCATACTAGCTACTAGGAAGAAAATTAACTCTATGCCAGCCAAAACCAGCACAAGGTGGTTTTGATATCTTGGGTATGTTTAGTGGTGGTACTGGTTACTATCTTAGAATCACAGAATAATTTTGGTTGCACCTCTCAGGATTCTGCAGTCAACTCCCCTGCTCAAAGCATGGCCAGCTTCAAAGTCACATCAGGCTGATCAATTAAAAAATTGCAGACTGCCTTTAAGCAGGAACACCCTAACAGTGAATGGTTGCTACAGAGATCTATCTCCATACTCCAGTGGTGGAGCTCTGTGGTAGACGGGAGACCCTGGATGAAACTTGCCCCTGTGAGGTGTGAGTGAGATGACCATGGTAGATGGGGCCAGGTTCATACAGCTATGAAGCTGACTTCTAAGGCAAAAAATGTGCTGGTTTCCGAGTTTTGTAAGGTGGTCGGATGTAATGATTCACTGAAGTTTTGTGAAGTACAGTATGAAACCTTTGGAAGAAGCACCATGAATCTTACACGACTGTTAACCATTTTTTCGGGAATGGTACTGAATGTCAGACTGTTACGGTCAGAACGTGACATGACTCGGAGAAGAAAGAACAGTTGCTTGCCGTATCAAAGCTATGGTTCTGTCATGTGCTGCTGTTAGTATGGATCCTGCTGCCTGCTCCCAGATTCCTCTGTTATTCAAGGTTTCAGTTTGAGTGCATTTTGCCTTCCACCAGCTGATTTCTCAAGGCGTGTGTCATGATGCACTTGAAAAAGTATTACCTGATAGCATATATACCCCTGCTCAACCCCATTGTGTTTGGCAAAAGTGCACTTTAAGAGAGTGTGTGCCTTGAGTTCAATTTATAATAGAAAAGGAAACAGCTTGTTTGATAACATGAGCTTGCACTCATAGCAGTCAGCTAGGAACAGAGCTCTCGTTTGTCCTGGGTTTCGATCTACTGTTCAGTTTACAGTGTCACGCCTCTTCTCACTGAAGTATTTTGGAAATGTCAGAGAGCATTGGATGCTACTTTGCTAGGCACCAGGTAAGGATTAATCATGAAGTGAGAGGTCCGATCAGTTCTTGCAGATGTCAACATAATTCAGTGCTCTTGGTCACAGTGACGTCTCGTGTGCAAAAATATTTCCAGATGTGTATGGTTGTAGGTAGATAAAATTCAAATAATTTTCACAGTGGATACAATGAGATTAGCTTGTGGAAATGATCAAGGTGCATATTGAGTTGCAAGTATATGGCTTCAAGTTTGATCAGTTCTACATCAGTAAGCTAAAACTACAAAGTAATAAAATAATACCATTAATATTTCCTTCTGGAACAAATTTTTCTTTGTACAGATACAGTATGATTGGATATTCCAAAGTAAATCTGTAAAATGGTGTTCACTGATCTTTCTGTAAGACAATTCTGATCTCAGTTCACAGTGTGCCTAAGTTTTTAAAAATATCTTTTCTTCCACTGTCTTCTAGAAAGTTAGAATCTTTGATGAAATGCTCACTATAGTCTGGTGTTTATAAGTTTCTTGGGTTTACCTTTCCACCTCTACAGGAAACCAGCTGAGGATATTGTCAGATACATTAGAAAGCAGAATTCATTTGTCTGCAGTATTAAATGACCTACTAATAATTTTTGACATAAAAATAGCCTGTAACCCTGGAGACAATATGGGTAAAGTGAATAGAAATTAAGTAAATGTTGAGGTGAATACAGGTCAGAAATGAAGGCTGATGCACATTTTTAGTACTGTTTCGTAAAGATTTTTTTGGACACGCTACATTCAGTAACAGAAAGGGTCCTAACTTAGATTGTAGTAACGTAATTTTGGGCTGATTTCCAGTGTTCGGGAATGCATATGTTCTTGATCCTTCATTACAACTCATAATTTTAGGAATATTGTGTTGGGAAAATAAGGCACATTAGCCAGCAGCACAAATAGCAGGAGAAGCCACAATATTCATTTCCCCTCAACCCAGCCAAAAACAGATTATTTGGCTGACTATCAAAAGGAGCAGCAGTAATTGTTTCCAGTATCAGTGGAGGCATTTTGCCGCTTAAAAAACACAAAGCTTCCATTTCATTAACTCAAGAAAAGGCTTGGTCTCTGCCATCAATTAGGGGACAAAAATGGGATTCTCATGGCAAGCTGTGTGTTGCCGCCTGCCCATGCCTTGCTGTTGCCCATGAATTGCCGCAGGTGCTGCCAGCAGCTCCCGGTGCCGCTGCAGTAGTTGCTTGCCCTCTGTAGGTTCTGCTTCTCCTGGATGTAGGAGCAGTCCACAAGAGCAGTTCCCCACGCCTGAGGCAAGAATGCAGCAGGACCTACTGCTGTGGGGGATGAAGTGCCCAGGAGCTCAACCGTATTGGACCCACCTTGTGAACGCTGCCCCAAAAGGTAGTCCCAGGCTTACAACTTAGTCTCTGTTTGTAGAGGAGAAAAATGGGAAAGGAGAAGCATGGAAAACAAGATTATAGGCAAACGGTAGATGGTAATGCGACGACTTGGCTTGTCAACCTGCTTGCTGCCAAACTCCATGGTGACATGCTGGTCTCCTTCTGCCTCTTCTGTCTGGATTAGGCCTCGAGCAGAACAGAGGGGGAACACCCATCAGCCTGTGTGACCGTTGTCCAGGTTATTGACTGACAATAGCAGTGGCGATGAAGACGTTCAGTCAGTATGTGATCGCAGCACCACATGTTGTATAGAGCAATAAATATGATTTTATAGTTGATGGAGGGCAGGTCATCCTCAATGCAGATCGTCTGCTCTGTTCTCATGGCATAGAAATAATTGTACCAAATTCTCTTGTCATAGAACAAGTTGCTTTTAGGCAAAAATCTGTCTGATTCCTCATCTCACCTTTTCATTTTATTCTCTTGACTGTTACTTGTGTTCACTTTATTTTATCTGATATATGGTGAATTTAAAATGTCTTTCATGTGTCTTTCTTTTTTATAATACCCTTTCACCGAACACAGAACGCTGCACAGAAGTCTGCAGGCTATTGGCTGTGGTATAATTATAAATTGCACACAAGCATGCTGCTCACTGTTGTTGATGTCCATTTTCTTTGTCTGTATCTGGGTGATAAAATTGCATACTTAACGTTTCTGTGAAATAGTATAAAAATTACAGAAACTGGCTGTTAGGAAGAAGTTTCCTTTTCAGACAAAATCTTGATATGTTCAGTATGAATTGTCATTACTTCCTACTTGGTATATTTGTTACTGATAACTATTGCATTGAACCACTTGTCTAATCAAACATGGCTATTCTTCCACATTCCCCACCCCTCCAAAAGAGCAAAGGATTCCATCACGCATACTTCCACTGGGAAATCAACAAACGCCAACATGAACCAGTCCTGGTCACATGGTTTATAAATGGACATGAGAGTAGGCATTTGTGCAGTATTTTCTGGCTCAGGCTGTTTCATAGCTTTACAGACTTTATAGAAAAAACCAGCTAATTAGTTGGACTTGCAAGTATTATACTGTTTTAAGGCAAAATTTCCACTAGAGCTTTTGAAATGTCCCATATGACCAAAAAAAAAGGCTTTTCTTCTCACAATATTTGTATTCAGTAGAAGGTCGAAGACACAGCTAATATGTAAAGTTTGCATAAAATCATAAATTGTTGTGATCCTTCTTAATCACTGTCAAGCAATTTTATGTGTAATTGGACTGTATCTTGGTGGTTGGACTGAGAAAGATGGGATTCCTTCCCAAACAAAGTATGTAGGTAAAATTCATTAAAACACAGTAAATTGTAGTGTACAGAGCTTCACTGTAGCTCTTATTCCTCTTCTCCCAGTACTTGTGCCCACATAGCTTAATGTGAAGTACTATACTGATGTTCTGTCTTTGGACATGTGCATGCTGCATGATTGGCTACATTAGTTTTTCAGTCATAATTTCATAGGAAGAAAGGATCTGCTATGGTTTTTGGACATCATCAACATAAATATTCATGAGCAACTAACAATATCCTTACACACTGTCCTCTTACAGTAAGTGAAGTAGTATGGGCTATGAAGTTTATTTTATAAACCTCAGTTACCAAGAATGTTTCTTCCTCACAGGATTGTTTTAAAAGTAAAGTGGAAAAAACACATAAATTAACCTTTCCAAATATGATTTAATGAAGACATTTTAAATAATAATTTATTTCACTGTTGAATTAAATGGTTTCTGTATTTTCCACAAGAGCAAAAGTGTCAAGTTTTTACTTGTCACATATGAAGCAATCTTCCTTACCCCTTAGTCGAAAGTTCTCCTGGCATTTGCCGTACCTGGAGTTTTTTGTAGTTTGCTCGCTCTTTGAGTTTGCTTGCCAGCAGAACACAAGGCTAGGTTAGATAGGCTCAATCATGTGGAATAGAAAAAGGAAACCTTTTCTTGAGAAACAGTGAGGAAAAAGAATAGAAAAAGGTTCATCAATGTCCAGGGTGTTTTCTTAACCTTCAGCTTGATACCCCCAGAAGAGACGGTGCCTTCAGGGCAGGTTTTTCTCTCCTTAAGGGGAAGTTTCTTTCAGACTACTAGGTATCATAACCATAGCCTAGAAAAGCAGAAAGAAAGCTAGCCATTTCTCTTAGAAGTTAACTGCAGGCTTTTGTCAGTTACTCAAAGCAAGTGAGGGTCCTGAGTTTGCCCCTTAAGTATGCGATGAGTTAATGACCCTGGTGCAATCTATTTGGTTTACTTGAGCTAGTAAAAAGAGGTGCAGGTATTACTTAATAGTGAAACTATGAACATTTTTGTGTTTTGTGTTCCTGAGGGTATCAACTACTAATTGTGCCAAGAAAAGGAAAAAATAAATACTGCTAATCGTCAGTGCCATGGCCCTTTTCAGCTAAATTTATGTAAATCGAATTTATTTTGACCCACTACTGTTCTGGAGCATGGTGGCAAAATGGTTAAGACATCTTGCTACGGAAAGAAGGTGTTAATTTGAGTTCTGCTCTGGATTTACATAAAATTAAGTCTTCAGTCCATCTGTGAATATTTATCTGGTCATTTCTGCTGAGAAATCAAAGGTGGCAAAATGAGATGCTTGACACATCACTGACTTTTTTGTCTGTGGCTACAAAAGCTGGTATGCTTTAACTATGTTAATCTGATATGTCAGTTGGGTTTGGCATGGATTTTTAACCTTTCAAAACTGCATAGCACCACCTCTCCACCTAAACTACATTTTTTTCATTAATAGTTGGAATAATCAAAACTGCTACTGCTCTTTCTTCCAGATCCCTTTTCATAACCCATCTCTAGTATGAAATTTAGAGGTAATAATCCTAAGTTTTAGTTCTTGAATTGGAATATTAAAACATGCTCATAAGCCTCATTATATTGTTCCTCTGTTACTCTTTTGGGCTTTTTTTAGTTTCCTTCTTTGTTTTGCAACCTTTTCATCCTTTTGTTTCTTATCTCAGCTTGGAGATAGAGGTCATGCTTTCTGCTGATGTTTAATTAATTGCTTATAGCACAAGGTGCTTGATTGAAGCCTCTGCTTGGTACTAATATATATATATATGTATATGTATGCATATTTTAAAAGAATTTAGAATTTTCAGAAGATGGGTTATGTAATTAAGCCATTTCTGAAGCCAAATAATTGTCAAGCGATTTCTAAAATGAGAGATGCTTTCTTAAAAAGAAAAAAAAGAAAAACAAAAAATAAACCAACAGGTGTCAGCAAAGACCATGTAACAAAACATTGGGTCAAATCACATCAACAGTATATGCTGCCTTCATGACAAATCCCTGTTGTTTTTCATTTAATTCTCTCAAAAGATCTTGAGATCCTATTTGTGATCAGTCAACTCAGAATCCAGAATATCACACCCATGTGTTAAGATTGAATTGAATTGCTTTCAGTAGAAAACGCAAGAAATCCCTTAGAGGTAATGTCAATTCCATCTTAATGAATTGTTCTCCCACACTATAATCCAAGTGAGGTCTTTTGTGGATTTTTAAAATGCCATTGATTCCCCCCCCCCCCCCCCCCCCCACACACCCTTAGCTTGCAGTGAACAGGGCCTTTAGAAAGTCCATTCAGCTTTTAGGATTTTTTGTTCTGGCATGGTGATGGTGGATTTTTTTGTTTGTGCCAGTTCTTAGGTAAGTCTGCGTCCAAAAGCAGTATGTCAAAAAGTTCCTTTGCATCTCTCATTGTTACTTATTGGCAGGTTTGTCACTTGAGGGTCAAAATAAAGCTCATTCAACCAAGGATGTGGCAGCCACAGTAGCAAGCCTCGGGTCAGTCCCACCACTTGAGATTTGCCGCAGGGCAGTCAGTTGGAATTCATTTTGCATTTGTTTCACTGAACATTATTGTTCTTACACTGCGAAGAGGAAGAAGTTGTGGGTAGACTACTGTTTGTTATAAGGATTGTTTCCTGCTCGTGCTCATTTTCTCTTTTTTGTGTTAAAGTGCTTATTACCAATGAGAAGACAAATCTTATAAAACAAGAAAATCCATTACTCATAATGGCATTGCTTCTAGTGGTTTATACTTGTTTATTTTTAAGATTAGTGATAAAACCTCCAACCTGTGTACACTACCTTGAAGTTCTTAGAAAATACTAGTAGTGCTGAGGGGCTTAATCTCGTAGGCTGAATTTAAATTATTTGAAAATAGTATCCTTTCAATGCCTGTGAAAGATCCATTTCTTGAGAAAGTTAGATTCAAGAGGTTGTAACCTGTTATGTCAGGTCTGAATTGATAGTTGAAGGAATTTTAGAAGTCTGGGGAGCTGATGGTGAATCTCTTGCTGTACTGTGCAAAGTCAAGTCAAACATACTACTTTAGGAAAAAAAGAACACAAAGACAAATGAGGTTGATTTTGGTCTATATGT
Source organism: Astur gentilis (assembly GCF_929443795.1). Taxonomy (NCBI): domain Eukaryota; kingdom Metazoa; phylum Chordata; class Aves; order Accipitriformes; family Accipitridae; genus Astur; species Astur gentilis. The sequence continues at coordinate 2,923,722 of NC_064919.1, forward strand.
GGATTTGTCAGGCGAACTCGTAATGTTCAGCTGTTACACATTTTAAGTGTGGTTCTGTCATGGGGTGGGAATTGACAAGTGAACCTAAGGTTGATTTTTTTCTGCATTCTCTAAAGAAAAATAAAAAACCTTGCATTTTTCTTTACTTCAACTCAAAGCATAGCAAATTATATCTAAGTGAGTTACTGTACAAGGTGGAGGTGGTCAGACTTCAGTGGCTTCTGAGCATGTCTTTTTCAGTAATATTTTAATTGTAATTTTTTCCCTTTTTTTTTTTTCTTTTCTTTTCTGTAATATATGTTTATGTGGGAAATTAAACTGAGGTTAACTCATAAGGTTAATAGAGGGATAATAAACTACTAATGACACTAATAATGTACTAACCCTTTTTATGATATGACTTATGAAAAACCAGGAAGTCAAGCAAGAAGGAAAGCAGTATCGCACCTATGTTTTATTAGCTACAATCTCCTTAATTTTAAATGTAATATCTATATCATTCTAGAAAATGTGGCCACTAATAAAAACCTACAAGCAAAATTATTGCCGTTAGATTCTCTTACTCTCTGCACTTCCATGTAGTTTGAGAGCTGTCTTTAAAAATTAATGAAAACAAGTGATCTGATAAGGTGTTTAAGGAGTGTCGTTTCACAAGTTGGCATCTTCAGAGGCAGAAGCCTCCTATGCACTGAGTAAGTGTATCATTGCCAACACATCTCACTCTTGATGGGAAGTAGCCTCTGTTAACTTTGAGAGAGTAGTTCTGTCTCCATTCGCTTTTAGTCCTTGGAGCAGTGAAAAGCAGTAACAAGAGTCGTAATGGTGGTGATGGGGTTCTGTTTGTGTTTTGAATAGCTGTGAATGAGGAACATGATGTGGGAAATCGCAGTTCCATCCAGCTGGATCTGGTCCACCAGAAGAATATATTTAACGAGTGATTTGCTCCATTTCCCTTTTTTCCCAGAAACCTGCTAGAAGTGTGTAGGAGCAGGCAATGATGTGGACAACTTGGATTAACAGCTTGCACTCCCTTATCCTTTCTCCAAGGTCTTGTAATCCGTCCTCCATCACGTGAGTGGTTGAAATGTCAACTGCTCACATGCGCTTTATCCTTTGTCATGTCACATGTTCTTAATTCTCTATCATGTGTTAACCATACACCAGCCATTTGACAGGGTTGTTGGCGTTTTGGTCATGAGGGATGCGCATATGGGAGAAGAGAGGGACATGTGGCGTTTGATTGTCTTCAAAGAGACTTTGTGGTTTGCGCTAACTGAAGCGTTCCTCACATCTGTTGTGAATCCATGAACGTTTGTTGCGTGGTAATGATTTCCAGTGACTACCGATAGGTGCCGGTTTAGAAGCGAAAGGCCACAAATCACATGGGCCTATGACATTTCCTTAATACGTTTTTAGCAGAGAATTCACTCTTGAGAAAACATTTTGCAAGTTTGAGTAGTTTACTTTTTCTTTTTTTCCTTCTGCAGTAGGTTTGCTGTTCTGTTCGTGTACATAGTCTGGTGGTAGGTGGAGTTACCCATGGTTGGTTTTGAAAGTGGGAGCACTCTCAGGGGAAAAAAAGAGAATTCAGAAGGCTTGGGTTGTAAAGCACAGCAGGAGCTGGGGGACTCGATGAGCAAGGCTCAGTGCACTTCACTGCATCCCAGCATGGTTTTTGATGTGGTATGTACTGAATCAGCTCTTCTGGATTAGGATGTAGGTGTTATGAAACAAGTCACTGAGTTGTGATCTGTTGTCTGTATACCTGGCTATCTCCGTTACAAAAAAGTTCACCAGTGGGTCAGCTGCAGTTCTGTTCTTCCTCTTGTGTGCCAGGCTGTTTCTTGACCTTTTTGATATGTGTTATAAGGCTTTTTTCAGTTTCTTACAGACTTAAAATTGGGGTACATTATTTTAAACTGAGTTATTTTGGAGTTGCCTCCTTGCTTTGCAGGTATGCTTTTGGTTGTCCTCTTTTCCAGGCTTTTGTTGTTTAAAGACCTTCAATACTTAGTGCATTGAAGATTCTCTTTGGTATTTGTCTCCACTTACCATGTTGAGGATTCAGTACCTTCAGGACTTTAACTTTTTTAACTTTAACTTTAAACGTATTGGTCTCCATGGCTCTTAGTCTTTAATTTCTCCTTTCACATAGTTGTATGCAGGTATTGATCTTTTGATCATGTAGCTTCAGGATGGTGTATTGCAAAGATTTTACAAATTATGCTGCTAACAGAGTTTTTCAATGCTTTCTGGTAATTGGAAACAGTCCTGAAGAAAGTCCTCTATATGAACAATATAATCTTAAAAGAACACAAGTCATGAAGCCAGGACCTTGCCAATTACTGTGTACTACAGTTATGCGTACCAGAACTATGTTTCCACCTGGAGTTTCAGTTTTGCTCTGGAGACTGCGTGCAGCGTTATAGTCTTGGCCACCATTGTGCAGAATATTTAGCAGTGCAAGGGTAAAATCTCAGCTCTGTCATAAGATAATGTACTTCTCTTTTCTTTCTGTGGTCTTTTCTGTCTCTGTGCTTTTTGCTGGCCATCCAAGTCATCAAATTTAATTTCTCTGTAATTAAAATAGGTTATGTTCTGGATCCATATGAAGGATCACTGTTCATGATATAAGTCTATCCCCCAATTATCTATAAGACTGTTGAACTTTGCAGATGTCATATTTGGGGCCACTAGCACTTTGAAAAGGTACTTCTGGAGGTATTCACACTGTTAATGTCCATCATAAGTCAGAAGACTGACTGTTTTAAGCTCCTCAGAAGGGCAGTTGTGAGCACTGAAGTTTGGTTCCTGTCCTGAACCGTATGTATTATTGCTCTCAACCTTGTCCACAGTAGGTGAATGAAAACTGTAACAAGGAAATGGTAGCAGAGATTAGGTACTCGTGTTTTTAATATGCCCAGGATTATCCACTGTTTTTACTGTTCAGGACATGTTCTGCTCAGCTGTGGTCCCTGCTATCATGAGCCTGCCTTCATTCTGGAAATTTTTCTAGTCTGACAAAAGTAAGAAAAGCTGTGACTTCATTTAAGGTGGAGTATCCTCAAGCTTACAGGAGGCAGGACACTGGCTCCTCAGCTGGCTGAGAGCAAATTGAAGTATAAGCCATTTAGTTCCTTTCCAAAGAGGACCAGTCTATGCTGGGAAGAAAGTTTCTTCTATCCTACAGTTTGAATACAACCTTTGTGTGGGGTGAAAGTGTTAGGCTAAGTACCTCTTTGTGGTTGGAAAGGATTTCTCCCTTGCTATCAGAATAGGTGATGAGAGGCATGGAATTTTCTTGGGTTTGTGTTTGGGGTTTTTTTCCCCGGTTCTCGAAGCAGGCAATAAGAACACCTTGATACTGCTTAGTTCAGATACTTACCCTATTTGGGATGTGTTTTCCTGATAGACTGCACTTGGAAGTGTATAAAGAGCAGAGATACTGTAAAATGGGGTTGAAGTTTCCAGTGTCTCATACAAGAAGTACAACGCTACCATTTTTTTCCCATTCATCTGGCAATTAATTTCATACACTCTGGGCAAGCCTTACTATTGGTTCTTTTTCCTTTCCCGTCTCAGACATGGTGCTGCTTGCTCACCAGCAACCTTATTATCTTGAATTACAACTCAGCGTACTGCTTAAGTGTTGGTACACCTTATGACTTGCAAGAGCCGTAGAAAAAAGCATAAATATCCCAGGTTAGTATGAATAACATGAGTAGGGGTCTCTAGCAAGTGTCACAGTTTGCCTTGAGAATGGCTTGTACTGGACAATTTGTTGCTTGATAGTTCTAGATTTATTATTTATTAATCCAGAGTTATTAACACTGGACTGGATTGAACAGCCTTTGTCACTAAGTACCTGTGGTCATGAGCAACCATATGACCGATGATTAGTCCAGGAGAGTTCATGGAGTGTAACCATACTCACCTTCTCATGCTAGAAGTCACAAGACACTTTTCAACATTCTGCAGTGGTTTTCAGATCTTAAAGATAAAATACCAGCATATGCAAGTTGATACTACTACTAAAAGAAGTTGTGGCTATTTAAATTGTATAGATTTGTAATAGTAAGTCTAACTAGTGATATATAAATAAAATGGCACAGTTCCCTTCTCTTTTTAATGCCTATAGAAGAGGTATTTTAAAAGTTAATTTTTCAAAATTACAGATCAGCCATAAAATCACAAGTAAATAAAAGCATAAAATTCCAAATGTAATGTTGGATTTGTAGCATTTTCAGTACTTGCAGCCATATTCCTAGGTCGGACAGAATGCTAGATTTTCCAGGCACATCCATGCTAAGTGCAGGAAACCTGGCCATTATGATGATGTTTTCAACTCTGGGAAATTTCGGGCTTTCATGCTACTTCAAGAAATCTTGTGTATCACCTTCCATCCTTTAAAGCTGACAGCATACGAGCCATTGCTAGGATATCCCTGAACTTGTTGATCTTCTGCTGCCAAAAAAACCCTCTTGTGGTCTTAAACAGGGGAAGTTTATGGCAGTTTTTCCTCCAGTCTGTCTGGGCCGTGGAGACCATCCAGGTGCTGAGCTGCCTGAGGATCATAATCTCACACTTTGCACCCAAGCCTCCAACCCACTATATCTTTCTTCATGTTTACTCTTATTAAAAGCTTTCATTAGGTTAAGTCTTTGCTATACCAGAATGCTCTACTGATTTAACAGTCCAATTTTTAAGGCTGATATCGCTTTCTATTTTATTAGAGTAGTGCATAAAGAGCCAGTTCAGATCACAGCCCCATTGAGCCAGGCTGTGGAAAAAATGAGGCAAGGTTTACTTCTGCCCTGAAGACATCACAGTCTAAATAGATGAGAGAGAATAGAAGAAATAGATACAAACACATAGCTGCAAAAAGGGGTAGATTTTTGCAAGTGGTGTCTAAAATACATTTGCTTCCTAGCAATTTTTTTATCTTCTGAGTGTTCTTTTAGTGGTTTTGATGGTTAGTAGATGCCTGGATTTAGAGTGAAAAATAAAATTTCTATGTTTGAGGCCATATTATCATTATACTCATTTTAATGTCTGTACAACATCGGCATCTGAGACTGCAGGAACTTAACTGCTTTACTTGTTGGCATTACACTGAAGTTGATTTCGGTGAACCATAAAAAGTTTGGCCCTGAAGGTAAAATTACACTGTATGCATGTTCCTAACATACTGCTTTGGGGATAAACATGTCTTAAATCAACTCATCGCTCACAGCTAAATTCCTTCTCCAAATGCAGTTTCCCTGTAGATAGTAATGTTCAGTAAGACTGATTTTCTTTAAAACCATAAAGTTTTTTGAACATAATTCTATCAATAAACATATTTGAGCAGGGTAGCAAAGAATTCACATAATCCTAATAAAGATTTGGGTTTTTTGTGAAAGGAAGGGAGGGGCACGTGCCAACATTTTTAATTAGCTTTCATCAGTACCTCTAATTTGTTCGAATGTGTTCCAAACGTTTGCATATTGTGTTTGCTCACATGTACATAATGAAAACTTTTGGACTTCATTGAAACTTTATTTGGTAATTGTGCATTTGGAAAATTAAAATTGAAGTTTATGATACCCTGGCTCCTACTTGCTCAGTTCATAGTGTGTTGTTAAGATGCCATCACTTGAGAGCTTTGTTACAGCGACGTTTCTGTTGTGGCTTAATATGCTGTGGGTTCAGATGGCTGTAATTGTGGCCTTGAGGGGTTGGACTAAAGAATACCAGCTGGGTTTGTACCCAGATATTCTTGGATTAATATTTTGGGACTTAGATCTTGTCCTGTCTGGATTTTAAACATAATTCTCCAAGCTTTAAAGGGAAGGCAAACACCATTTGAGGCTCTTAATGAGCATTTTTTTTCCTCTTTAATTTGCCTTTTTTTCTTTTTTCTTTTTTTTTTTCCTTTTTTTAAACTCCTGTAGCCAGTGAAATCCAGGCAGTTACTTCCAAACTGTTTTTACAGCCCCATACGGACAAAGCGCTTTAGTTTGTTCCTCAGCTTAATTCCCAAATTAATAATAGTTAGAAAGTTCTTACATTTGCATCTCCATTTTTCTTAGAATATATAAGGGTAAAAAAAAATTTCCCTAGATATTAGGCAAGCCTTTGAAGTGTGAACAACTTTGTTACATTTGAGACGGCAAGTCTTTCCTTGCGACTAGGTTGATTTTTTTTGGTTGCTCTTTGAAATAATTCCTTTTGTTTCAGGACTAAAATTTCAATTTTATTTCTACATGGAGACAAGAGACTTAAACTCCCCCATAGTGGGGAATCAGTCAGGGTTTTTCTTCTATTTAGAAACCTTTGACCCATTCCTCCCCTGTTCAGTGAATAGAAACGGCAAGACAACTTGTGCTGAGGGTGACTACAGATCTGCTCTCCATGTAGCTCATGAAGTGAACCTGCAGGGGAGAGGGTTTCAGGAGTCCTGCTTATGGGAAAAAAATGCTTTTAAAGTATTTCTTTGCAAAAGAGAGCCTTTCTTGTACCCCTGAGTATATATTAATTGGTTATAATCCTTAGTTTTGAGGCACATAATTATTCACACAGCAGCACGTGATGGATTCACAGGTACAGTTACAATTTCTTTGTACTGGCAAGCAGCCTTTTCTGAGGGACAGAGAGGAACTTTTTGTGTAAAGCTCCAAGTTCTATTGTTAGTTGCGTAGTAAAGGATTCAGATAAGTGCTTATCATATACATATACAAAACATAGACAAGTGCTTAGCAGTTTAACCAACTAGCTGTTAAGTGGTCTGCCTGGATATTTCATTACTGTAAGTGGTTTGATATCTATTTGCATTTCTTTTTCTTTTTTTTCTTCCAGATCATTACTAAATATGTTTATGAACTACTGCAAACGGAATGCCACTTGAAGAAAGTAACTCTCCCAGTAAGTATATTTTTTTTTTTTTTTTTCCAAATACGTTGTTTGTTTGGATCTGTAAAAATCATAGCCTGCAATCCAGTATTCAGATGTGCCAAGGGTCTGTGCAGGGCATTGTCTCAGGACACTGCCTTCGCATGCAGCATGGTGTGCATCTGGAGATGGGGTTCCACCTCACTTCTCATGTGTTTCATTTCTCCAGCTGAGCCTTCCTTGCCTTACCAGACACCAGAATTTTCAAAATGTGGTAGTTTTTATAGAGAAATCGTAAGGTTTTTGAAAAGTATTTGTGAATGTTTCAAGACCTCTACTGCTGGATGTAGAGAATGAACGTGCCTTTATAGGCAGAGGAATAAACTCAAACTGAGTTTCAGTAAACTACTCCAAGTCTGTTTTTAAAACACACTTTTCCAGTAACTTGTAACATGTATGTAATATAAGGTGGTGCTGTTGTTTAGTGGAAATGTTTGATCAGCCTTTGGATGAAGCACTCCCCAAAGAACACGTATGAGACTTTTTGTAAATACATGTGATACCGTGATGATGTTAGGTATTTTTATATTATATACTGGAGAAAGTAGGGGAGACTATAGTGTGACAGCACTGAGTAGGTTTTCCGTCACTATCATAAAGGATTCTTACGGTGTTTGAGAAGCCTTGGCATTCCTGCTGTTCTCAGCCAGTCCTTCGTATTCAGTCAGGGAGAACCCGTTTGGGCTAAGGAAGGAAAAGAACTGCTTTAGCAGTTCTGTAACGTTTCATGCTTCCCATTTCTGTTCCCTGAGTGTTGTTCAGGTAATGAACAGCAACAAACAACTCAAGGTTTCCCAGCCAGGCTTTGATAGTTTTTCCTGGTCAGGGCAGAAGGAGCTGTGCCAGGAGCTCCGTGGAGCAGTCAGAGGGCGAGCAGCTTCTCTCCTTCGCAGTTCCAGCCTACTAAACCACGTAGGCTGTGCCGATGCCCTGAGACCCGAGAGTGCTTGAGAAAGCATTTCTCCGCTTCAGATTTTCCTGTGTAGACAGAGAAGAGGATTGGGTTCATTGTGGCAGTCTGCTGGTGCAGCGCTGGTCGTGATCTCCAGCTTCTTTGGACAACCAGTTTTCTTCACTGTGGAGGTTTTGGTCCAAGGAGTACTTCTGTGTACCAGACAGGTGATGTGTCGAAAGACTTCTTCAAGCCATGTCACCCTCTCTCTGTAAAACCAGGAAGCTGTCATTTATAAACTTTTAAGTGGCTGAATTTTGAGGCTATAGAACTTTCTTTGTCCTTCCTAAAAAGGAATATGCATGTAAGTAATGCAATGCTAAGGCTGATCTATTAGCTTCAAAAAATGAAGACAAACAAACTTGGAATAAGTATTACAACACCTCCATCACCTTTGTCACACACGTGGTGACTTGTCCACATGGCTCTGAGATTTGGATGTCTGGCTTGTGAGAAGAATGGCCCTGTCTAGCTCCCACTGTTGAATTAATCTGTGTTTACTCTTATTTATAAATTAAGTACTGATGGAGTTTGTCAGTAGTACATTTAAGCTATTCTTAAATATGTTACTTCCAGCTTCTGCAAAGTGTCATAATTTAATTGCATTTTGGAGCAAAGTAAGAACTCAGAAAATATATGCAGCTGTTTAATTGTGAGCAGTGTGGAAAATTTGGCACAAGGTATGAGCACTGTTCTTTAGTAATAAGTATTACGCGTAGGAAGCCCTCACCACAGTCAAAGATAGGTTATGAAGAGGCCTACAAAAATGAGAAAAATGAAACAATGCATATAGAAGCTGAAAAATTAAAGCTGTCTAAAGGCTATGTTTAAATCATCACTGACAGACTTCAAAATAACAACAGAAAAAACCTAGTTTAAAGTAGTAAAGGAGACTAATGGAGGTAATAAAATGGCTTCTGTAGCAAGAGTAACTCCTGTGCAAGTGAGGAAAATACAAAAGAGTATAAATGCTGGCAAGTTACATAAAAAATCAGAGTGAGATCACCCCAAACTGCATTTGAGGAGATTGTTACAGTTGTAAAGGCTAATGATAAAAGGGAGCTGATGAGGCTAATAGATGAGCTGCCTGCAAAAGCAATGCTCAGCTCAAATAAGAACAACTAACATGATTATTTCCAATTTATTTGTCCAGTTTCCACACTTTATTATTATTTTATTTTAAACGGGTTATAATTCTGAGGAACTGTCTGAAATGTGACATACCAGTAGAAGAGATCTTAGGACAAATTGATAGATCGCACAATAATCAAATTGCAGGATGAGATGGTTATTAAGCCCAGGGTTCTATAAGAAGTCAAATAAGAAGCTTCAGCGCAACCAACTAGTATGTAACTTACTGCTGAAATCAGCTATTTTCATCAGAGAAACAGAAAAAGAGTAAATGCAGTAGTCTTTGAAAGGCCTCCAGGAGTGATTCATAGCGATTCCTCTGTATCAGGAGGAAATAATATATTGGGGGAAAAGTCAGGATCGGTTTCTTTTTAAAAAACCTACCAAAATTCATTGAAGGAGTCAGAGATCACATGAAAGAGAAAGATCTTGTCAGTAAAAGAGTACGCGGATTTCCAATAAGCTGTCAACCAGCTCACCAAATGCTTTTTAAAAGCGTAAGAGGAGGGATTCCTCTTACGAGCTAATAATTGGTTAAAGGGAAAAAAGGTATTAATATTTTAGAGATGAAATAATTTGTTACTGGTGCAGTGTTATTAAGGCCTTCACTGACATAGTTGTAAATAAAAGGAAAAAAGAAACTAATAGAAGCTAACAAATTTTTCTGTTTTTTCTAAAATTATTTGGAATACTTAAATCTCAAGCTGATTGTGATGAGTTGGGGAATTATTTCATGATGCTGAATGATTGGATGATAAAATGACATGAGATTCAATTCTGGTAAATGTGAAATTATGGGGAAAATAACTCACTCTGTAAACACAATGGTGGCCTCTAAATGAGCTATTACAACTCAGGAAAGAGCTTGGAGAGATTGTGAATAGTTCTCTGAGAACATCAGTTAGTGCTCAATGGCAGTCAAAAACCCTCAAAGCAAATAGGATGTTAGGAATTATGAGGTGTTGAGAACAAAACAGAAAAACATCGTCATTCCACTCATTATGTGGGCCCTCATCTTGAACACTGCATGGAGTCTGGACACTATATCAAAAAGGATATGAAGAATTTAAAAAAAAAATACAGAGGAGGGTTGCAAGGATGATCACAGGCATGAAATGCTTTTCAGACAAAGAAAGATTAGACAAAGATTCTTCAGCTTGGAAAATAGATGACTGAGGAAGGAATATGACAAATCTATAAAATCATGAAAGGTGTAGAGAAGATGAATAGGGAATGGTTTTTCGCTTTTTTCATAATAGAGAAGCTAAGGGGCATCAAGTTTAAATTATCAGGCAGGAGATCTCTACTGAAAGAGAGGCAGTACTATTTCATATACGTCCCAATTATATTGTGGAACACATTGCCACAGAATACTATCAAGGAGAAAGGTATAAATGTATTCAAAAAAACCATTTGACAATACTAAGGTGCAGTAGGTGCATTGAACTATTGTACATGCTTGTCCAGTTATAAAGTGCCTTGGGAGGCTCCAAAGTTACTGGTTGCCAAAACCAGGGAAGAATCACTTTAAAACCACTCTGTTCTTGTACTGTTCTCCTAAGCAATCAGGCAGTTGTCAGAAACAGGATCATGGGACCTTGATCTGACCATGATGGCTCTTCTTATGAATATGACGTTATTATATGAACATTTTGGAGGTGAATAAGAAAACATGTTTCTTCTGAACTTCATCACAGGTGACAGACGGTGTGTTGGCCTTCTTTTTTCTGCAGCTGATGATGAAGTAGACAGTGTAAAGATGTTCGAATATATGAAATGTGTTTCAGGACTGTGTTAAGTGGAGTACTTTTTTTTTATTTTTTCAGCGCGATTTTAGTAGTGTACAGAAATGCTATGCTTCAAAGGTTTAGGATGACAGCATTTCATGTTCTCTCATCTTTCTTAATTTCAGCCTCATATGCAAAGTCCAACTTGCTGTCTTTATTTTGCTTTCCCAGGCAGCAGCTTCAGTTTTTGACACAATTGTTTGTAAATTTCTTTTCAGATATGAAAATAAGAGCAGTTTGGAAATCAGGGAAGCTCACCCATTATTTTATTATGTCAGCATCTCTGACAAGACATAAATCTGAACATTTTTTCCTACACAGGGAGGCTGAGATGCATGCTGCATTATTGTTACTGTAAAGTATTGTAGTTCTTTTAATGTTTAACATATACTACTGGACTTGAAAATTTAAATGAAGAGACTCACAGTCTGGGAGAAGCCGTGCAATTATTTCTTTTAAATTTCTCATTTTGTGCTCCATTGAAGGTTGTATTATGAATATAAAGATGACTGCAATTTTTTTATCCAGATGAAGTCTTTGTATTTCTTTAGTTTTGATGGCATAATCAGTGATTGATCTTTGCTGTTCTTTAGGAGTTGAGGACAAATAGAGGGTGCTTCTGAATTAAATGCCTCTTTAATGGCTTCTGGGAAGGCTTGAGATGGAAGTTTAAATAATTACTAATATGGTTTATTGACGATGGCACTGAAAGGTCTAACTTTGCAGAATCTTCTAACTTACCAATGCTTTGCTCTTTCACTACAGTAGGTAAAACTTCATTCAGTAGTTCTTTTGACCTACTAGACAGCCAAGAACTACTTTTCTTTGAGAAACAATGGTCTGTTATCTCCACTACATGTTCCTTTTGGCTATTTTGTTGCCAAAGTCCAGTCAATACTTGTTTTGTAAAAAATTCCACTGATTTTAGGTTTGTTAAGTTAGCTGTGGTAATGACCAGATGGTATTTAGCTGCTTATAATATTGATCAGCAGTTTTCATTTTTTTACAATTTTGAGTGAAAAATTATAAATCAGGATATTCAATATTTTAAAGACTGTAACATAAGTGAGTTAGCGAGCTTTATGTAGAGCCGCATAACAGAAGACTTTCTTATCTTGCAAAGCAAATGAGCAGTTTTCTCTCTGCACCAGCTGCTCACAATTCTCACAATCTTTTTGAGTCTTTGCAGTTTAAATTCCATTTATTTGCCATGTTTTTTCCTCCAGTCACAAGTTACACCTGTTTCACTTGTTTGCAGGCTCTAGGCTCATAATTTTTATTGTGTTTCTTAACTGGAATAAGAAAAATATTAGTGGATTTTTTTCCCCTTTAAAAAGTTAACATTCAATCTTAAACTTAAAAACTTCCAATGTACAAAATAAAAGACCTCTACAGCCTAGTCAGGTCTTGTGCATCTTGGGTTGGTAACTGCTAAGAACTGAAAATTAAGTCAATGTTGATGTGGTAACATGAATGTCAGTAAGATTAGATTTCAAGTATAGTTAGTTTGACTTTACCCTATGTATTGATAGCAGCTGGGCAAAATAGTAACTAGCATGCTGTTGAAATACTCTGTAGGCTGGTACTACTGTATTAGGTGATAGCTCATTTGAGACAGAACTCAAAAGGAAAAAAATAATTCACTATTTGAAAACCTTAAGAAAAGCATAATATCTGTAGAGCACATAACTCAGAGAATTCAATCATAACTGCATACATTCATAAACCTTAAGGTATAGTTTTGTGTTGAAAAAATAAATCTGAGAAAAGGAAAATGAAACTTCACACAGTAGTTTTAAACAGCAAATTATCAGCAGAATTTAGATTGATTTGACATTCCTAGCTACAGATTATTGGAAGATTGTTGTTGCATGTGAATAACAACATTGAATCAAATTGTTAAATTAAACTAATTAAAGTTTAGCATTTTACTGAATTTTACTAATTTATTTGATTTGTGTTTGAATAAAGGATCAGAAATAAGTGTTCATGAGTAGGTCTGGAAGAGAAAGTGGCTAATAAATATAAATTATTTTATGTGGACTCAGTGTGTCTAGCACTAAATAGTACTCTACATTGATTTGTCAGTAAAGTAAGGTTGTGCACAAGAGTGACCTTTATGTGAATTCTTCAGTGAAAGCTTGATCTAATGAATTACTACTGTTTGAAGATAAATGAGCTTGAATAAAAGTTTGCAAATGTGATTAATTTGAGGAAGAGAATGAAGAGTTATTTTTTTATGGTCTTGGTACATATTTTTAACTTCTAAATTAACATATTTGCAGAAGTGTGAACTAGTGATATCTTCTAATACATATGATCATTAAGTGCTAGTATTTCCTAAATAGAAAACAAAAATTTAGTTTATAACTACTAAAGCATACAGCTAAGTTTTATCTTTTCCTGAAATACAAGTGCACAATTTTTTTTTCTTAATTACAGTATCGTAAGTATTCAGTTCCTGTGCAAAAGTCAGTTACATCTTGCCAAGCACTATCTGAGATTTAGTGTTGTCTGACTTTTTACCTAAGCTGTGTTAAATTTTAAGGTATCAATACTGCTACTTCAGAAGCAGCAACGTGATCTGACTGTAGCCCCAGTAAGGTACCTGTTGCACTTATATGTTCTGTACTCTTTTCAATAGAATGTATTTTTTACCGTGTTTTATATTTTCGCACAAAGTGTGAGAGAACACGAGTACTTTTCCTGGTGTAGAAAGTGCAAGCTGAGGCACGTGAGATGTTACGTCATTTCGGAGCAGGGAATGAGGTCTTCAGCACTGCAGCAGATGCTGAGGAGAAACATGACCATTCTTCCAGTTAGGAATTCCTTTTGTTTAAGTAGCCTCATTGATTTCATTAAAAAAAAAAAACTCGGTAGGACTTGCATTAAAAAAAAAGTCTGGAGATTCATGCACAATTAATTTTTCCTGAGGAAAGGGTAATAAAGAATACATACCGACGTATGAGAGAAAAACCGACATCATCCCAATAGCCATTCCTCCTGTCAATGTAAGGTTCATATCCTGACCTGCCGTTCATCGCTGTTCCAGGGTGTAAGACAATCCAGGTTTCTTCCTGGGAGCCGTACAGTTGGCCTGTGCGGGTTGTGGGGTGTGGAGTACAGAAGGATGGGGAGATTTGCCTGTTCTGTTATTTCTTTTCTATGTATTCATATGGTAGAAAGGGAAGAATGAGTAGACGAGATGTTTTTTTCTGCCCTCATGGCATTTACACCAGCACAGTTCTTAACTAGCCTTGAGCTAGGCTTGCTAAACCAAGTGTAGACCATCTCTGTAGAACTTACGGTTTTATTGAACAAAAAGTGCTGCTTTACACTCTAGAGTAAGGACAAAACTTGGAATTAGATTATGGTTTACTGATTATCAAAGCTGGTTGTTGGTCTGTTCCTACAGCAAAGTAGCTAAGCATTGACCCACGTGCAGGACTCTTAATGAAGCCATTATTTAGACCCAGATCGGATTTCTATATTTTCCTAGGCCTATCCTATCAAATTTGTAATAGACAAATTTACAATACCGGTTCCTCTGTGGCTTATTGAGTATTTATGTTGAGGTGGCTGAGATGGAACTCTCCAGGATTTTTTTCATAATGTGTAAGAATTTTATTGTTGCTTCAGGCATATCAGAGGTGACAAATTATTTGATCCCGCCCCCATCCCTGTCCCCGGATTGTTCTTTTATGGACTTTCTTTTTTGCCAGTAAATTTCTGTAAACTGATGTTTCAAAGTTTTAGCGTACATTTTACCCCCTTTCTTAAAATTTAAATCTCCCTTGGATTACTGTTCTAAACTGTGGTATATTTATATGTTTCGAAGTCACATTGCGCAGATATTAACTTTTGCTTTATTTTTCTTTAGTACTGGGCACACATTAGTCCTTATAATATGCATACAAATAGTTGTTACATGGTGAAAGGTTTTATATCAATTTGGTGGCTAACTTTATAACTACAGATGTTCTTTAAAAAAATGTTATTGATGCATAAAAGTGCATGTTGTCTGTAATTGCAGGTTGATGCAACTGAGAGTGAACCAAAGAGCTTTATCTTTATGAGTGAAGATGCGTTAACAAATCCTGACAAGCTGCTGGTCCTAATTCATGGTAATGGTGTTGTCAGAGCAGGTCAGTGGGCTAGGAGACTTATAATTAACGAAGATCTGGACAGTGGCACACAGATACCATATATAAAGAGAGCTATTGAGGTAAGTGAAAGTGCATGTATGTATGGTTGTGTGGGAAAATGCATGTGTATGTGCGTACCTGTGTATGAAGAGCTCTGAATCAGTGATGTTTTAATTTGTTATCAGTGTTCAGTATTTCCCTATATGACAATTTTATTTATGATGTGAATACTTGCTTGGTTTTTTTCAGAACTTTTTTCTAATGGAAACAAGTTTCTCTTTTACTGTAGAAAAAATCGTAGTTGTATGTCATGTTGTTGTGGCGGTGCTGCCATGTAGTTTAATATGGCAGCTAACGTGACAAGAGCCCTTAGCAGGCGATGAGATGCAATAGAAGGCACTACAGAAATTTGTTATGATTTGAAGTGTTTTCTTTTACATTTCATTAAATTTGTACGTATTCTCACTCAACGTCTGTTGTAATCTCATGATAACATGAGCTTTCGTGATAACAGCAGGCTTTTTTGCTAGGCTTGTACTGAATTTATTAGAGGCACAGTCTTTTTCAGTTTTGCACTGAATACTGATTCATACTGATTCATTCTGATTCACCTATCAATACTTGACAGTAAAAAAATAATTTACATTTTATGGACACTATTTTGTTACATTTACATCTATGTGAGAGACAATGCACAATTTGTGTAATGTTTTTAACATTGGAACTTTGTAGGTATAATTCATTTCTTGCATCCTGCTACCTAAATGAAACTTTCTGTACTTAAACATTACAAAAGCCTGTTTAAGACTCACTATTTCTATTATATTTACCAAGTTAAGCTAATGTTCTACTCTAAATATCAGTCTTGTCACTGTGATTGTTATGTGTTTTGCTAAATGAAGTTTACTCTTTTGCAGTTGGCTTTAAAGTATTCAGCATAGAAAATAATTCTCTTCAAATATGTTTTTTTTAATAAGGCAAAGGAAGAAAACATATTAAAACATTAGGCCATTAAGTTATTTTTGTTTTGTACAATCCACTAACAAAGCACCAGACTACACTTTGTGTGAAAAAGAAACCTAGTCTTGTGAAAGTGATGCTTGCCTTCTTCTAACGTAAAGGTTTTGTTCATTTTAAATCAAGACTCGGGCAGAACAAAAAAATACTTTAAGATTATTGAGTGTAATATAGGTGTATGGTAGGTCCAGTGTAGGAGGTTAATTTCTAGAGTGTAAGTTCCAAAACCTTTCCCAAGAAACCCTAAGAGCTGTAGCCACTTAAATTTTCACAGCAGTGCTTACATGCCTGCATTTTCATTCCTCCCTAAAGATGCTGCTGCCTTGGCTAACATGAGAGGCTGAGCATTTAAAACTGGGATATTATCCCTAAATTAACAGATAACCTTTAAGAGAGTATTTCTAGTAGAGGAGAGTTATAGTTCTTTTTCCTGTTTTTTTTTTTTTTTTATTTATTTTATGCAGTGATTGTGCCAGTGTGACAGAGATCAGCCTGTGTTCCCTCAAATGGTTATTATCCTTAAAAACAGATTATGTATTTCTGCATTTTGAATGCTTCTTTAAAAAACCATGGAAAAACCCAAAGAGTTGATGACAAAGTATCTTTAAAAAAATGTAATCGTTCAATCACATGGAGAGATCAGACTTTGTGCTCTTATCTTTTGACTTCCTTCTATCTTAGCACGGTTTTTCAATTCATAGTTCTCTTTAGTTGAGTAATTTCAGCTACTGTAAAACCTGCTCTTCCTTTTTGTGCATCTTAAAATTCTGGTAAATGTATTACATATTTAGAACACATACTATTTGCAATGATTTTTTTTAATGCAAAATGAAGATTAGATCACATTCAATTGTATTATATTAAATACGTTGCTATTTTTTGTATCCTGTAATCACTGTAGTGGGAATTGGATGTATATCTGGTTAGATAAGGCAATATTTTATGGAAGTCGAACCCCACTGAAGGTATTTGGAGCTATTATGTTGTGAATAAAAAGAGAATACAGACAATTACATGGTGATATCATGTCTACTTCATGTACAGATCATATAAATTACTCTCCCAAATGCAGGAA
Organism: Astur gentilis; assembly: GCF_929443795.1. Classification (NCBI taxonomy): domain Eukaryota; kingdom Metazoa; phylum Chordata; class Aves; order Accipitriformes; family Accipitridae; genus Astur; species Astur gentilis. The sequence continues at coordinate 2,940,759 of NC_064919.1, forward strand.
ATTATGGTAGAGTGAGTATAAGGACTCCAGTTTTGGTTAATAATAATAAAAATTGCATCCTTTTCTGGGTTTTCTGGTGTTCAGTCCTCCAGCTGATGTAGGCACTTTTGTCTCATATGAAATGAAAATAACTGGCCTAGACAATAAATGGCCTGTATGAAAATTGTGATAACTCCTCATGCAATGTTGCCAGTTTGATGTAAGGAATTTTTTTCCTTGATCTTCCATGTTTCTTCTAAGAAGAGGTCTCATCCTTGAATGAAACCAGCAGACCTTATCAAAGTATAAGATTACAATGCTGATGACAGGCGAACATGGATTTTTTTTCTAATAACTATGTGAATTTGAAGTGGATAGTAGTATCTAGGATTTGAAAATTCCACTGTTCTGTTGTGAGTGTGAAACATATACAGGTAGCTTAAAACATTTGCTGGAGACTAGGTTTTCATTTAAAAAAAAAACATTGCAAAAATAGTGCTTAAATATCTTTTGTGCAGAAACTAGTTCAGAAATATCACCTCTGTTTCCCTTAAAACAAAACAAAACAGACAGACAAACAAAAAACCCCAGTAGTTCCAAACTGTATCTTTTTTCCTACTGATTTTCTCTGTGGAGAGTGATGAGACTACCACACGCTTCAGTTCATTTCTTGGAAAAGCTGAAAACAAGGGTGCAAAAACTGGAGTTATCAGTGAGCAGTGGATTGAGAAGGATGAACTGATAACTGCGCTCCTAACCAGGAAGTTAAGGGAAGAAAAGAAATGAAACTATTTCTCTCTGCTACAACACTTTTGATAAAAAAATTTAAAAACCCTTTTCTCTTAAAGCATATATGGAATAAGGGAGCAATGTAGAGGCTTAAAATTTATCATGCTTCTGGTGGCTTGGGGCTCATACACACTGGAAAGAAAAGATCCAAGGAGAAATACTCTAGTGGGAATTCGTGTAGCTAGAAATGTGTTTTTTCTTTTCATCTGGGTGGTTTCTGTAGGTAAATGCTTCTCCTTCCATCTTTTATATCAAACTCTTTTGTGTACTAGGTGTTTGGAGTAGTTTACAAGGTTTTATGTGAAGAGGTAAGATTAATGTGTTGATCTAGAAATTCAAACTTGATAGTGTAAAAGAAATTTTGAAATATGAAAGAAGAGGAGGACAAACAAGCAAATAGATAGAGAACAGATTGTAGGAGGGAGAAAAGTGTATACAATGTGAGAGACGGATATGTGTAAATACGTTAAAACACGGTAAGAAAAGACCTACTTTAGAAAAACAACTATGAAAAAGGCAAATGTGATAATATAAAGCAGTAAGACTGTAACAAAAGCTTAATTAAAATAAAACAAATACATATTACAAACATTTAAAGCAAAAAAAAAGATGGCAGTTTTAATGTCTCATCTACATCTTGCTAAATGTCTCATTCACTGCTTGTAAAGTCAGGCTCTTCTCAGATCAGTTATTATTTAGTCATATATGCAATGGCTGAAGCCGTGACAGGAGAAGAAGGTGAGGGACAGAGGTAAATTCTTTAATTCACCGATGAGAGCATTTATGTGGGGTGTCAAGAATTAAGGATTTACACCATGCTCTTTAGGCGGAGGAGGTTATGAGAAGGTATGCTTCTCTGGTTCATTGCCAAGTGGCAACAACATGGATGATAATCTAAATATTTAGTTGGGAGCTGTACTAATGATACCAGTGATAGGGTGGAACAAGCAAGAAGGGGTTCTAAAGTTGGCAACTGCTCCATGCAATAGCGTTCCTTCTGTAGTGGTTGGAGAAGTGAATTCTGTGCTTTCAAGTCTGCTGAGTGTTAGGCAAGGAGGCGCTGAAGTGGATCTACCTATGGAGGAAGTTTGTGCCTTGGGGAAACAAGAGCTCAGCTGACCTAAGTTTGGACACTGAGAAGAGTTTTGGAGTACTGTTGTCTTTGATACCTTTCCTCTAGGGAATAAAGAGGACAACAGCTTACTGCATGAGTACAAAGAAACTGTGGGATGTTTTCTTCCCCTTTGGAAATTCAGTACACTTGTTACCCAAGATAGCTGTGGTCCCAAGGATGCTAATGAAATTCAACCACAGTAACTGTCGGTTATTTGATTTTTTTAAAAAATTACTACTTTTTTAAAAAAAATCCAAGAATTGTTGCCTGGTTTCAAATTCAGCACCCTTGAAGATAGTTTAGATATTTTTATTATTATTTAAAGGAGAGTTAATACTTGACATAGGGGTAATAGCACCAGAAAAATAGCTTCTTCAAAGAACCTAGATGAGTTTTTCAGAAGAAATGCAGCAGCACCCAAAAATCTGAATTTCCATGAGCAAACGGACAAAAAAGGTTTGCATGAGATGGGCACCAACGGCAGAAATCTTTCTTTAATGGCTGACATAACATGATTTTTGGCTTCAGTTTTCTCTTGTGTTTATCCTGCTCTTCTTTCTCCATTTTCTTAACAATTTCTGTTCTTAAGAATATTTTTGGCCAGAATATTGGATTTATTCACTCATATTAACATCATTCATTTGTATAAAACTATCGGTTTGGTAATATTTGCGGAGAATTGGTGAGGGTTTCTTTCTTCAATATGCAATAAGATGTTACTGGTTTTGAAACTCAGTTGAATGGAACAACAAAATCATTTGGTGTAACAGTAGTAAATTTACCCGCCATAACTTTTATGTGATTTAGTAACCTTACTGGTTAGTAACTGGTATAGTAGCACATTTCAGTCTTTCCATTTTGTAAAAATCAACTGGTTTCAAAAGGTGATATTTACAGATTGTTGTCAAGAAATTATGCTTTGTTTAAACTACACTAACAAGAATTCTTGCTGAGAAACTTTCATATCTCACTGTTAAGCATAGAATATCTTGTTAGACAACATTCTCTTTGTTCTAGTAGTCATATTTCAGGAACCTGAGATTTAAAATTTTGTCTCATAGTTTATACATGCTTAGCATAATTTCAATAAGATAGGCACATGACACTTTCTGGAAAAAAAAAACAGCTGACATTTCACTGCAATTACAGTTCTTCTGCAGAATACTAATATTTATGTACCTTTTACGACTCCTAAGTATATTGTTGCAGAAAGATGTTAGAATACTTTGTTAATTTTTTAATAGTCGGTTATAGTGCCAGAGTAATCATAATCTTATTTGGGCATTCTAATATTATTACTGAAAATAAAATTACACTAAAATGGACAATAATGTGCTGTATTGTTTTCTTTCAGATATTGATTTTCTGACTCTGGTATCTGTATTTGCTTTTATTCATTCTGTTAGATCATAGAACTACCATTGCTTGTAAACTACTTCTTAGTAGAGAAAACGTATTTAGAACTACTTTTGTGGGGGCAATATTAAGAAAACTTAAGTTATGTAGCTGGTTGGATGATCTTTTGAGATCTTTCTAAAAACATAAACACAAATTACAATGTATTACTAAATAAATTGTCACACATAATTGGCAAAAAATACACCATACTCTGGAAAGAAAATTTAAAAAGCAATACATTTAATTCCTTCTAAAACATCTTATGAGGAATTGATAATCTCTCAAATACTGATTTGAAATAGTGATCACCAAGCAGATAGAAGGAATAGTTGCATGGCCAGTTGAAGCAATATTAATTGATCACAAAATACATAATAATGTACAACAAGCTGTATAGGAGTTAATAATTATTAAATCAGAAATTCAAGAAAAGGTTAAAAGGTAGGACTATTACTGAACTGACAGGGTATATAAGCCCACACCAGCCCCCATGCCAGCAAAGGAAAACAATGAGATGACAGCTCTACTGTTTGGAGAGAGGTTGCTAACGACAGCTTATTCCTTTATGATTTCAACTCTTGACAGAAGACAGGTCTGCTTGTTGCATCATGGCAGATGTATCATTACCTTCTGGCCCTGTCATGACTGAACTGGAAAAAAACCCACTTGCAGTTCTGAAAAATCCAATTACCCTTTGGAATGTAGTGCCTCCTTTCCAAGATATATGTTACGGATGTTGTATTAATTGTGTGTATTACATTCTTAGAGTTTTCTGTGCTACATTAATTTGATAATGCGGAGATACTTACAGATTGCTTTGTCTTCCTCTATTCTGCTGGCTGTCATGTTTTAGAACCCTGTAGCACCTTGTGTTAGTTTACTCTTACTTTGTCACTGACCTAAGAAAATCACTTGGCTTGAATTTGGCTTGAAAATTCCCTTCCCCCCCCCCAAACCATTTGAGCATTCTTTTCACTGGCTAAGTATGGGGTTAAGAACACACACTGAATATTTAAAATAATCATGATCATTTTAGAAACAAAGTTTAATATGAGTATAAATGGCCTTTTTATCATATGCATATTAGGATTCTTCCTTCTCCCCCCCGTCCTCCCCCCACCTCCCCTTCAACTTGTTGGATACCTAACAGTGACTCTGGAGACTTAGAAAAGAGTAAGAGGGGGTGTGGATTTTTGAAAGTATGTCAAAAGCCTTGGGGTTTGGGTATGATCGGAATTTCAATAGAGGTTGAGATGAGTTTAAATGCATAGAAGGAGAACATAAAAATCTTGTTTAATTTCTGTCATGTTGTTCTTTTTTTAGTCACTCTGATGTCTTTTTCAAATCTGCTTTTCTCTCAAGCTTTGTGGTACTATATCCAAGATCTGTTTTTTTCCCTCTTTGTATTTCGTTTTAACTGCTGATCCCTTTTCTGTGGTGCTTCTGCCTTTAATATCAGCTGAAGCGGTCTGAATTGCTGAATCAAAGCCGTTTTGGGAGAGAGACAGTGTTTAAGATTGTGCAGGGTGAGATTCTCTGGGTAGAAGGTAACACTTCCTGCAGTTATAATCAATGCACTTGACACTTTCAAAGGCAGGAGAAGCCATGACTTGCTCAGGGGTTAAACTTTTTAAATAACTTCCCTTGGGAAAAATGCCATCAATAAAATGGAATAATTAGTTGAAGATTCTTGAGTAGCCTAGGTTTGAAAAGAAAAGATTACAGATAGGTCAGGTTTGCACTTCTATTGTATTTTCCCTCCCTTTTGTTTTTTAAACTATGAGCTTTTGTTTAAATGTGTGCAGTATTACAAAATCAGTCTGCTTCAAAAATAATGTCATCTACTTAATGCAGTTCTTTAATTCTGTAGTGTGTTATTGTCTGTAGTCTAATAATTGTAAGAACAGAGATTAAATTCTACATAAAAATATAACTTTAGATTGCTAGCTTTCTCCTGTCCTACCCACACACTTATTCTCCAAATAGTCATTTTAGTTAACAGAAAACATTTGCAACTTTGAACCTTACTAAATAAGCTTAAAACATAATACACATTAACAGGTTTTAAAAATCAGATCTAAATAGCGTTAAATGAACATCCAGTGCATAAGGTCATTGATTTCTATAGCGATGAAATTTGACTGCAAAATTAAATTCATCTCACTTTGCATTAACTATGTTTCACAATTTCAGGTTTTATGAGAAATTTATTGTTTTTCTGAGTTTCGTGTATTATGATTTTTGTTAAAGCAGCTATTTTGAAAGGCAAAACCTGAGTAAAAATGGCGCTTTCAGTATGCAGTGTAGTATATGCATACCCTACAAAATATTGATAAATATTGGCTTTGGAATAAAAGATTCTTACCCTTCATTAATTATTTACTTATGTGCAGTTTTAATTTTTCTTAAAGGAAAGTAAACTGACAGCACTCTGGGCAATAACTGAACAAGACTTTAGCAAATATGTAATCAATGTTTTTCAGAAGTACAGCATTGTATTTTCTTATGGGTTATATCAAAATGAGATCTGTACCACCTAAATAGATGGGTTTATTTGGTAGGGAATGTTCTGCACGCAGAGTTGTAACAAAACTTTTAGCAAGAAAGTATTGACTAGTTTCAATTCAGCAACATACTCGTATTCCTGTGTGGAGAAGTTTTGAGGATCTGCCTGTGGGAAATTGGCTGTGGAACCATGACCTTTTAATCGCTCAGAAATTGCGATGAGGCTCTTTCTGTTGTGGTACAGATCTTCAATATATTGTTTATTTTAAATGTGCAATATGCGTAGCATTTGTAAGAGAAATGGGTGAATACACACTAGTATGATTGTACTTGGCAATACAGTAGTTATTTGTGGCTTGGAGTTTATACAGGCAACTTTATAAGAATCCTGTTTAGAAGAAAATGAAGTTGTTTTGATTCAGACCATTTGGGTTTGTGGAAGCGTCATAGCTTTGTGGTTATTTATATCTGACAGCCGTACATAGGAGTAAGTTTTTATTTCAGCTGATTTGCTATAGAGCAGTTGTATCTCACATTTCAAGGTGAGATGGCCCAGTCAAGTTGTGGCAGGGTAACACCTCAGCTCACACAACGCACCAGCGCCTTCACAGGATGATACCACTTAGGATGGGAACTTTGCTGGGGTTTTTTTTATGTGTGTTGTATCTTACCAGTATGTTTATCTTACAAGTATGCTTATCTGATCATAGAGCAAAGGTTTTAAAATAACTTTCATGGGGGCTTTGCCAACTTTTTCTGTTGGGGTGATCTCATCAATGATTGTGTTAATACGGACTTTTGAGAGTGGCACCATGCTAAGTACCATAGATATGCACACAGACTACTTGTATTCCTCCTGAAATGTAATTTCAACAGGGCTAATCTTAACTTAATAAAATTGCTTTCATATAGGATGAGGTGACTTAATTGTTCATTAGTTGACATATTAATCTTAAGTCATTAGCTTCATTTTGCTTTATGGAAAAAAAAATCAGTAGCCAACACCTTTGTTCTGTTCATTCAGGAGCATGTTAATTCAGGAATGAGAAATATGCATGCATGTTTTTTATATCCTTTAAAGAAGTTAATTCACTAACATTTAAAAATATTAAATGCCTATTTAAAAACATTAAAATTGTATTTTGTTATATTTAATAGATGTACAGATAGTTAAACTATCACCTAACTAATCTTAATGCATTATAATTTATAAATTGTATTCTTCATAACATATATCATAGAAACAGTATTGCAGTGTGTCAGTATAGGTATGGTATATGTATGTATTTAATACTACACTAAATTGCCAATACCCTGTTGATTTTTCAAATGAATCATTACTTAAAAGACTTACCAATTCAATGGGGAGACAAGCACTTCCTTATTCATACCATGAAATGCATATTTGAATAAAATTATCTTTTGCTTACTGTGCATTGAGCTGGAAAAATACTGACTTTAATGCATAGGAATTCAAATAAAAATTTGATATGCTTCATCATTAAATAGTTTAGTACTGTTCTAATAATGCACATTGCTGCTTCAGGTAATAAGGAAATAGATATGGCAAAGACTTTATCATGCAAATGTACTCAGGATTGCAATCTTTTGAAAATACACAGATCTTTTGAACGATATATGTCACTTTTGATCAAAAACTTTAAAAAGTTTAATTATTCTGCTAGAACAAACTAAAACTGTGGGTAATTGTCTTTTTTTTCCTGAAATTAACAAATTATAACATCAAAAAATTTGAGAGTGAGGTATGTAGTAGGTCATTTGCTGCTGCAGGCATTTTCTCTCCCTTCAGGATGTGCTTGTTTAGTTTCTCTCACTTTGTGCCTGTGGCACTGTATGGTGAAATTCAGACATGCTCTTCCCCTCCAAGGAATCTCTAGGGTGGCAGATAACTTATACAAAATTAATAAATGGTGTTGCTTTTTTATTATGACCCATCCGAGGCAATTCACTTTGTGTTCCCTTTGGAGAAAAGTTGAGTTGCATAGGATACATTTATTTAAAAAAATACATGCTTCTACATAGAATTAAACAGTGAAAGTACACATAATAGGGTGAAATATGTCAGTAGGAAAATGGAATGACTCCATTTTCAGTGACTTCTTTAGAGAGGGGAAAAAAGTGGAACGGTGAAAATCCCTGACATGTTGATTAACTTTTTTGAAAACTTAGAAAATATTAAGAATTTTGTAACATGTCAAATCATAGGTGATTTTTTTTTTTTTTTTTTTTTTTTTTAATTCTGGGGTTATGAATTTAGTTTCCTTTCATCTCAGCAACATTTAAAGAGTAAACCTGTTTTGAGGCTATTCAGTTGGATGATTATTTTTGGGGAAGTCCAGGTGTACCATCTTTCTTATTCACAACCATTTGTTATACCATATTGCAGCGCTAATCCTCTTAGGAAGGGGAGGGATTGGCACAGATCGCTTAACCTGTTACATTGTGTGCTACATGCAGCCTCCATCTCTATTATGCCAAAGGCAGTGAGACTTCAGATTGCTTTGGAGGGTGGAACAGATAATGAAGCTTGGGTGTAAATAATTGCTGATACACGAAGGAAAACAACTTAATCCTAATTTCTTTTTTCCCTTTTTTTTTTTTTTTCCTGGTAGTGATTAATTTTAATTGCTCTTTTAGATGTGGAAGAGTTGTACTTAATAGTGCTGTGGTCTTATACTGTTACTTGCTTCTGTTGAGTAAGAATCCTTAAAAATGTGAAGGTATTAAATATTACCATGTATTTTAAAGTTTGTTTCCTAGGACTTACTCCCTGCCACTATAAGTTTGCCTTAAGAGCATATATACGTAGTTAATAAGTAAATGTTTTGTTTACTCTAAAAAATAATATGAAAAATATAGGCAGGAAATTTTCACGGTGCTTCAGTGCACAGGTGATTGAGTTTGTGCTGACCCTCGGTAACTGAGCCTGTGTTTTGAATCCCAACTCTTCCTCCAGCATTGGGAGTAATATGATTGAGTCTTCTGGAATGAGTTACTGAATGCTGATAGCAGGAGGCTTTTCCATGAAATACAGAAGCTACTCATGTGGAATATGCACCTTCCACATCACGCATGGTTGAGATCAGATACAGGATTTTCAAGACTTGACAGCCCTGGTTCATGAATGGTGATATTTATACTGAATTTAGGACTGTCTGAGTGCTAATATTCAACTGATACCAGCTCATGATAAAAATACATGATTCTGGGGTTCCATTTTAATGGTACAGTGTTGTTACTGTCTAACAAATACTGAAAACAGTTATTACTAACAACTGATTAAAATATCATTTATTAATTAATACCTGAGGTTGGGTCAAACATTTAGTGGCTTTGATTATATAAGCATTGTCAAAAGTGTCATTAATTTGGTCTTTTTTATTGATGTTGACATTCCTCGATTTTCTTCATTGCATTTATATTCACCATGTTAGATCAGTATTTGTCTCTTTGCCTTCTTTTGAAACAGACCCCTTCTTAAAATAACAACATTCAGCTATTTTTGATTCAGATTAATTCCACCCCCCTAACCCATACCGTATGTTCACCTTCTCTACCTGTGGTGTCCTGTGAGGCTTTCTGTACATTTATTTTTCTAGGTGTAGTTCATGCAGGTATGAGGACAGGAGAGTAGAGGGAGTTTTAAATGAAAACTATATGCAAGAGTCTGACTGAACTGTTCCAATACCTCCCTTCTCAGATAAAAAGAAATGCTTTAATGTTTTTTCTGCTGGAAATGAATGTCGCTTATAACCTTCTGTCAAATTTGTGGGGGGAGGTTATGTAGGATTTGGCAAGAGCTCCAATATAAAATAATCTTCAAGCACCAAAGTCAGTCAAAATAAGTATGTTACTTTGCCTTGCTACCAATTCCGTGTAATTAATATTTTGAAAACATCATTCATATCCCTCTTGAGTCCTTGTGTTCCTCTTCAAGAGGTTAATTGAGAACTTACCCAACAGTAGCTTTTTACCTTGTTTCTACTTCTTCATGGTAGTAGTCTTATGGTGTGATCGTTTTACATTTACAGCTAGGCAAGTACTTCTTTTTCAGCCATTTTTTTTCTCTAGCTTACATTTTTCGAATTAAAATTATTGCTTTCTGAAGTGCCTCTGTGTGTATGTATGCAAGTATATACATGTGCATGTAGAGACAGATGCGTCTTAACTGTCTAGTTGGTTGTAACTTTTGAATTTTATAAATGTTAATATAAGATGTGTGGCATTCAGGAAAAATCATAGTTAATTTCTTATTTCTTTGGTGTTTGGAAGCTGCACGTGACTTCTATTTTTTGGAAATGCTGATATATTTTATAGCACTGAAAAAAGTACTGTTTTATTTGAACCCAGTAATTTACGATATGTTAAAAAGCAGCTGTACTGACTATTCCTCAAAGATAATAGTATTTCAAATGTCATACAGGTTGACTTACATTGTGATTTAATTTGATATAGCTGTTGTAGGGGTTTTTTCTTCCTCTGGACATCCTTATTGAAAGACTTTTTAAAGTAAAGATCTCCCTAGGAATAAGTAATAATTCTCTAAAAACAAAAGATTTATAAGAATGACAGTTGACATAGTCTTATAAAAACTATATAGAACCTGGAGAAATATCTTTGCTGCACCATGTGCTCAGTTAAGTGAAATCTGTCTACTGCTCCTATATAACAAAGTACTGGATCAGTGTCAAAAATAGGAGGTATTTACTGTGGTGACATTCAGCATCTATATTTGTTGAGATACTACTCGTAAGTCTGGGGTTTTTTAATGCAGTATGTCCACATAAAAAATGAAAATTTAAAGAGAAGACAGCAGTTACCAATTTTACAAGTGTCTTGCCTTTCTTTTAATGTTCTGAGATACGGTCACAAGACATTTATGCTAATAGTGACATTGAAACGTACTTTGATTTATTTTTATTTTTTTTATTAAGTTGGTGTTGAGGCACAGCTGTAAATGCTGGGTTTGGCAGTAGACCTGTTTTTAATCCTGTTTTAAACAAACTTCGTGCTTGTAAAAGGTGTGCAGACTGTCATCCCCGCGGAGGGGATCCCTGCAAACTGGTACAGGCAGGCAGGGTCGGTGACAGCTCCCGCGCATCCCCCAGCCTCATTCTGCAGGGACCACCTCCAGAGGTAAGGGGGGACTCTGCGTTAATTGCTTTCCATCCTTCTGCTCCGCAGTGAGGCTGCTTACAAGGGTGAGGTGAGGTTTGTTGTTGGGTGGATGATCCTTTCTACTAACCGCGGTAAAGCGGCTTCACGCAAGCTTTGCGCAGTCGTCCTTCCCCTGCATAAAGCAAATCTAAAGCAAGTAGGAGTGAGTTATTTAGGCCTGGCTTGTAACCTGCTGCTTGTCAAGGCAGGTAAAATCTTTACAAGGCAGTCAGCTCTCTCCCAGTATCCCTGTAGTCCCTGGCATTTATAGCACTCCAGACCTCCTCTACACCGTCCTATTAGGAAGGGTTTCTTTACCCTTTTTCAAACCAAACAGCAAATTTGTCCCCTTTCTCTTCCACTTTCTCCTTCTACGTTAACGCAAGTCTGAAGTTCAGGAAGGTATATTTAAATCCAGTCCAGAAACAGATTTAATAGGAAGTTTTTCTTACTGCTCTTAATTTTTGTAGTGGGAAGATAAGGCTCCAAGCCTTCTAGGAAAGAATAAAAACAAGGCTCCAGGAGGTTGGCTGCAAAAAACGTTAACATGTAGAAAAGATGTTCAGATAGTGGGGGTGGCTTTTTTTTTTTTAAGTTTTGGAACGTTCTTGTTGCTTTTTTTTCCCCTTCTGATGATGTCTTGCAGTAATTATGATCCTGGCTTTATGGATGGGGGAGGGACATGCCCCCAGGGATCAGTACGTGCATGGAATCTGATAACATTCGGATGCAAACTTTGCTTCCTTTTATGCATTTTGTACAAGTTGTGGTGTTGTGGTGTTTAAAAATAACTCCATCTGATGTATCTGTTAAATATATTTGATTTTTCAAATTAAGTTAAAGAGTAATGCTGAATATAATCAGTTCAGTGAATGTTCATGTAGTCAAATAAAGCACTAAGAATTAGGAAGAATCATCTGTTCTAGACTATTCTACCATACTATTTTGTGTGTATGCCTTTACTGACATTATTAAGTAAACGTGGTGCTTTTTCAGCTTCCTAACTAATTTTGTGTACAATAAAAGTTATTAATATGCTTTGAAAAGTATGGCCTACTTTTTCCTGGCATAGGAAAGGTCTTTACCTTTGTAGAGTAGTCAGTACAGTGTTTATCCATGTTCTGAGCTGCTAATTAAATATTTCAGAATATTAATATAATATACAATAATATTACGATATAAATAATATTTTGAAATAAAATTCTGGATATTGTTATCCTGATATAAATTTGGGAGGTGATGGGTAACAGTTGAATTTAAAGGAGTCCTTCTAAATAGTATGGATAAGTACTATTGTTCCAATTGCATGATACCGTGACCTATTTAGGAAAACAAAATTTCATGGATATCCTCACAAATACACAAAGAGGCTGATTTATTTAAACTCAGGTATTTTGACTTAAGAATGCTTCAGTTTGCAATACTACTCACTGTTTTTCTTATAAAATGGATTATGAGAAAGCAGTAGCTTTTCAAACACTTCCCATTGTAGGCATTTTCCCAGCCTGTTTCTGAAGTGCGTATCCATCTTTATTGCTTGCAGTAGAAGGTGATATTTGTCTGCAGAAGTAGTCTCAGTTCTGCTTTTCTTTTAAAATTATCTATGGGATGTGTGGTGTGTGAATATCTGTAAAAATCAGCATTTTGGATTGAGGATGAAGTTGGAGCTTCACTATTCTTGCCAGAAAATGTGATTGTGGACAGTTTATGGAGGTATAGTCTTTCAGACTTTTATTTCTGGGCAGTTTAATGTTGGTTTAGAAGTAATTCCCGTGGGCTGTTTCTGTCTTCCGTTCCCTCCAGCCAGTTTTCAGGCCTTTGTTTTGTGTCCTAATATCCACATCCAAATGATTGCCTACCTTTCCTCCTACTCTCTTCTTTCCTTTCCTCTTGAATTTATATTGAATAGCTTCTTCTGCCATGTATTTTTTTGGTGAATTTTAACTCAGGGACACATTGATAACACAGCAAGATGATCCCCATATTTTTCATTCACATGTCCAGACCTGAACTTAGCAAGTTCAAACCTTCATCTGCATAGCAAGCACTTGCTTCATTAAGTTTTTGTATATATTGGCTGCTAAAATTTAAGATGTGTCTATTGAGAACATGTAAATTATAAATTTTCAAAAGTTTATAGGTTGGCCAGTTTTGAGTAGAATCTTATGGGAATGGGAGGAGTAAATCCCAGCCAAATTTCAAGTCCCTGATTCAAAAAACAGGTGCACAAGACTGTTTCATAGTGAAGTTTGCTAGATTTTCATAAAGTCAGCAAACTAATGTATTTGTATTTTGACTTTCTCTTGGATATAGATGAACTGTTTACTGTGAAATTTTCAACACAGTTCAGCCTGAGGCAAAACCAGCTATAAAATATAGCTAAAGCTTGGTAAAGTTCTAAGTAGGAAGAAAGTTATTGAAATTTTGTCAGCCTTAAGGATTGGCCAATTGATTTCCAGCCACACCTCACTGCAGCGTGAGTGTTCCTTAATCATCAAATTGGATACCAGCAGCAAGAAATTCTTCTACCTTTAACCGTACAAGGTCTGGGGAGGGGTTACTGTTTACTGTTCACCTGATGAATTAGACTGAAATCTTTGTTCTTACTGTTTGATTTTTGGTCAGAAGGTTATATCAATTTCTGAGTAACATGATGGAACTACTTTGTGAGAAAGAAAAGCTTTGTGATATCTCCTGTTGACCAGGTTCTGGATTCAATTAGTCTGTTCTAGAAATCTGTTTTTTATTCTCTTCCAATTTTTTTTTTTTTTGAAGTGTGCCTGTATTTTGATATTTTGTAGACTGAGAATTTCTGGAACACCCACTGGTCTGAAGATAGAGACTAAGCACTAAAATGTGACGTTGAAGAGGATCACTGAAGTAGCTGGATTACTGAGCATGAGTTAAGTGTCACTTGTCCTGCAGCTGTGCAGTACATCATATGCTGTGGCTTACTATTTGGCCACACAAAATTATGCAATGCTGCCACAACTTGATTGCTGTCCAGTTCTTGGATAAGCTTAGCTGGGATCATGTAAGACAAAGTGTTCAGGTTCAGTTCTGACTCACAACTCCTAGGCGCTTCCAGAATCTTATCCCGAAATAGTTCAGTGCTGACCTATCTAACCACAGTTCCCAAAAGAGGAACTTATTTGAGGGGCAATTAAGCCTAAAGCTGTTACATTAAATGATTATGGTGTGCTAACAGCAAGGCAGTACATGCCTCTGGAACTCTCAAGTGTAATTATGGGATTTACAAACTCCACCAGCTATCATATGCAATGTGCTGAATGGGTACTCACAGAGAAGGATGGCAAGGACATTCTAATAAAGATTAGTAGGAAGGCATACAGCCTTGTGTAATACCTCGTAGCTACTGTGTGATAGCATGAGACCTAAAGAATCAGATTCTGAATAAAGTTGCTTCTCCAGAGGCTGTAAAAATCAGATTGCTCAAATGAAGGACAAGATAAAAAAGTTGGAAACCAAAGAGTGTATTTTTCACTCATGAAAAAGTGCATAGATGGGCATGGCTGTGATCTCCCTTGTATCTGAGGAAAAGATAGGAACCCACTTTGTTGTGTGACAGCATTATAAAGCCAGAAGAAAGAGGACTTGGTGGTGGAAAGTCATAGAACAGCAGAGCCTAGGGAAAAGTCACTGGAGGAGGCCAGGAAATTCTTATTTTTGAAGGAGAATTTAATGCAACCTGTCGAGGTGCAGAGGAAAAATTGATGGGAGAAAACAATGCTCTGCCTATCAGTGCAAAAAGAAATAGAGTTTAAGAAGTGTGGTCCTTGATTGACCAAAAATCCTCAGCATTGAGAGGTGTGCTGTCTTTTCAGGTGGATTTGGATGTTGCTGCCCCAGAGAGAAGAGTATTGCTTGTTGGAAGGAGCAGGTAGAAAGTCAGGGCTCTGGAGAGAGGAAAAAAGGAATTGAGATCACTGTGTCCAGTTGGCTAGACATGAGCAAGCCCTTCAGACCCCTGCAGACCCTGGAAGGGGTTATGTTTAGGAGCCTTTGTGGTACTTGGTGCTGTCTTTCATGGATGACATCCAAACTGTACATACTGAACTGCCTATTTGAACTAGCAGACAAAGTCTACTACTGTCAGAAGATGCCACCATGAAGGCATCACCTGCTCTTCCCACTTGTTAATATTTTTTAATTAAAATTCTTTGACTTTTGGCAGATTTCTGAATTTTTGACTGAAAAAAAAAAAAATCTTCAGAAATGCTGAAATACAGAAGAAATGTTCTGTGGCCAGACTCTGTCTTCCTGGCCAGTTCTGCAAAATGATGGTGCATAGACCATTTTGATCTAATGACTGTGAATCTGAAACTAAATCACTTTATTTTGAAGTACACTTTTTATTTTACTTAACCTATGTTACATTCGTAGGCAGATTACAGCCAAGGCAGGAGAATTCACTGTGCTTAATGCAGTGGGTGCATACAGCCCTACTTCTGAGAAGACTCTCAAAGGGAAGAAAAAAGGAATTAAACACATTTTACATGTAGTGGTAACCGAGGTGCAGTAACAGGTGCCGTGAGATTAAGCCTCTTACACCAGCTATGCAAAAAATCTGTGGCAAGCCTGAAAATGACACTCCTTACTTCTGACACCCTGGCCAGTGCCTCAATGTTGATATTCTTTTCAACATACCAGTTTAGTTAAATGAAAACTGTGGGTGTTGATAAGGAAACATGCTTTTTTGGGTTTTTTTGCATTTTCCCCTCAAGATACTGTAGTTCACCCATCTGTAGTGTTACACAGTTTGCTCTGTCTTGTGGAAAAGAACACTGAGTACTAATGATATTTGAAAAGGTCCATAGTTCTTTTTTATTGCTACTACTCTTATTAAAGCAGAAGCTGAAGTTTCTAGACTATTCTGACTGCTTTATGAAAAGAAATTCTTTACTGTCCAGATTCTGAAAAAATAAAATTTTTCCAGTGAACTCCTATGGAAGATCATGTGTCATGCAATATTAATCTCATGAAGAGACAGCATCAGTTAAATGTACTATTACGCTTTTTTGAGTTTCTTAGGATAAAACTGTGAAACTGCTTTCTCTCCCCAAAGGATGACATCATCTTTTTGTCTAGGGTGACCCTAAACATCCAAGGGACACTGAAATGGGTCAGCATTGAAAGTGGAACAATTTGTTCGCAGGTGCCTATCTGCCATTTCAGTGAAACAGGGTAGCTCTAAAATGGTTTCAAGGTTTGTAATGACCAATTTTGTGGAAGACTGTACAGTAAGGAAAACAGTAATACTATTCAAAAGTTACCAAAGACCAGGGCTGAAGTTCTGTTTTTCTCAATATACTTATATATGAGAAGTTACTGGATATAGGTTTGCTTTAGTTTGTAGCCAGTCATTTTTCATGCTTTGGTTTCATCCTTTATAGAGTGATCTCTTAAATAATTTTTTTCCATTGCCTGGTTCTTAACTAAAGAAGATTTACTTTTTTCAGAGACATAATATCTTATACTTGAGAAATCTGCTTTTACAGGGAAATGAATAGACTATGGTGATGTTATATATTTGAGCAAACTGAAGGTCAGCTGTAAAAAATGAACTGTGCAAAAGAAGAGTCTAGTCCTGCTTTCTTTCATATCCAGCTACAGACTGTTCACTTTATGCAATAGGAAGGTACTCATTTATAATGCTGACTTCTGCCTTGCTGTTCGACTTGCATCGCTTCTAAGTTATTCCTTGACATCTCCTAGTACTACTTTGTGAATGCTAGGTATTAATAATAACTAATCTAACAGTTCTGAGTAATATTTATAGCATTGAAAGATGATAAATTTTTTTTCTTAGGCTCAAAAAATTTGTCATTTACAGCAACATTATTGAAAAATACTTTTTCTTGTAAATAGTCTGGAAATAGTCTTTCAGAAAGGAGTTAACTGAGGGGAAAAAAAAAAAGATAAAAGTTTATTGAGATAGTATGATTAGGCCAAAACAAAATAAAAAAAAACAAATAAATTAATAGACTTGAGAGCTATTTGTTGCTTCATTTTTGAAAGATAAGAGCTTAACCTTTTATATTTATCAGCAGTGAGAAAATGAAGCATACTGACCTAATTTCTTCTGTATGTGAGATTTGTTGTAATACAAGTGGCTCTTTCCCTCTTTTTGTTTTAACCATGTCTTTAAATCATGAATGGTTATAGACCATAGGAGTCCACAGGTGGTGCTTGTATGTATCCCTGTAAATGTGTGGTACGCCAAATATGTGCAATATAAGCTTTGTTTTGATTTCCATCATTTCAGGGTTTTGTTTGAGCTCTTTGACTTGGCTTCTCCTGTGGCCAGTGACACATGATGAAACATGATGTAACAGATGAAAAAAACAACTTCTAACAACTTTATTTGTGTATAAAACTTAGTGTAGTGTATATATGGTGGATGCTAATCCAAAATATTTCTACTGGGTTTCCATTTTCTTATTGCAAGTTATGAGGAAAGTTTTTGGACCTGCAAAGTCCATAAACCTAACTTATGGGGGTGTGCAAACCTCTGCTTTCCATACATTTCTTGAAAGACTGGGAAAATATTCCTTCCCGAAAAAAAAATCTGACTGTGCAACCAAGCAGAAATCTCTACCTCTCAAACCCGATGAAGATAGTGCTTTTACAGCACATCACTTGTGCCATGCACTCAGACCTTTAAAGCTTTATTTGCCACTGCACAGACAGGAAAGGAGTATGCAGTAAGTAAAATCTTACAGAGACAAACAAATCTGCAGCAACTGAACTGCTCTGGTTTTTTCTCACACGTTCTTTTAGTCAGAATTTGATACTTTTTGAGTTTGTGTCAGTATACTATTTTGAGAGGAAAGAGCTTTTTCTTTCACCTATTTGAATTGTACACTATTTGTTCTGAGTTTTAGGTTAAAAGATTAAGAAATCCAATTTTAGTTTCTGTGAGAAAAGTTCCCACAAAGTGTTCACAGTCTAGCATTTAATGTCTCCTATGTGTTTGGTTTATGAACAATTTTGCTTAATTCAGCTACTGAATTAAGAAAAAACCTGCTTGGGTATGATGAGCTTCAGAGCCCTATTCTTAATGCAAAAGAGCAGTTGAAGGGTAAAAATGACCACAAACAAGGGACAGTGTTGAACAAAACCTATAAGCATTGCTATGGAAATAAGCCAGTATATGCTGTATTCATTTTTTTCAAGGAGATGTGGATCTCAGGAATCAGCTCTTTCAGGTGAAAGTGCAATTCTTTTAGTTTTTATCTTGGTTATGCATGAGGACACACTGATGAACTGGTCAGTAATTTTCCTGTATGGTCCTCCCTTTCTCTAAGTGAAGGGCTGGAGTTGTGCTTTCGTGTCACAATATTCTTCTGCACATACAGTTCCAGGATAACTGGAATTCCTACTCCTGACAAACTGTGTTGTTAGACAGTGTTCAGTTTCTCCTGTCTCTTCACAAGTATCTCCTCAGTATTTTTAGATCCTGATCTTCTATCTCTGTAGGTGATTAAACTTCTGATGTCAGTTTGTACTAATTTTTTTCCTGCAGAGTTATTCTTAAACTATGTGCCTGGATTAACCGTGGGGTTTATCCTACCACTTGTACCATGTGTGACCAACGTCCCGTCCTTTTGTATATATGTGTATTTTGACAAAAGTTACAAATCCTTTCTTGAAGGTAAAATATAGAGGCAAAGTAAGTTAAGCCTTTTGTTTAACACTGGAGAAGTATCCAAGTCAAAAGTAGATTTCAAGTAATTTTTCTCTGTTTAGGTTACTTAAACCCAGCTCCCCATGTAAATGCTGGTATCTTGCATATTGTAGTTGTTTGCAAAACTGCATTGTTTTTCATTTGCCTGCTGTACAAAGGTGAAGACTGTCAACCTACATGATAGACAAGGCTGCTTTAGATGTGGTTCTGTCAGAAACTTACTCGCTGGGTATTAGGGTTTGTCTCCTAGATAAGCTTCTGTCTCATCTTGCTGTGGATTTATAGGTTAATAGATATTCTGATCTAATCATATTAATTATTCTGTACAACCAAATTATGAATCTCTTAATTTATAATGTTCTACAACTGTTCCTATGACTTGTAATTGCCTTTTAGAGGTTTTTAAAAGCCCGGGCTGTTCACATTGAAAGGGCATTGCCCACAAGGTCAAGCGCGGACGTTCAGTTTTGCTTAGAAATAAGCTTTACTAAACTTCAGCGTTGAAGTGAAAAACGATGTCTTTGTGGGGGATTAACCTTCCCTTGCGGAGCCGTGGCTGTCTCTGTAGCCTGGGACTGCTCGGTGCCGTGGTGCTCTCCTGATCTTTCCCTTGAGGAGGGTAGGTTGAGTTGTTCTCCTGTTGATCATTTTGTGTTTGGAGGCCTTTCCCACTCCCCTCAATTTTGTTGTGCCGCTGAATGGGACTATGGTAATGCTCGGGCTTTGTGGCTCTCTCATTGTCTTTCTGACTAACGGATAGAAATGTCAGGCATAGAGAACCAGCCCCAAACTGTGACCCCTGTAACATTCCCCTTCGGCTGATTGACATTCAGGCAGCTGCTGGGAGAAGCCCCCACCATTCAGAGGTTGGTGTACTTGCTGAGCGAGTCCCCCGATGTCAATCCTGTTAGCCCAATTGCCATGTGTTGGGAATGGTGGCCTTTCAATGCTAGATTAAACATTCTGCACCTGCTGCTGATGCGGTGCTTCCCCCTTCCCTCCGCAGCCGTGTCACCTTGAAGACTTGCGGGGCTGCTGCGGTCCAACTACAAAGGCAGCTTTTGTCCCGTCAGGGTTCCTAAAACGCTTTGTACTACTCCTCTGTTTGTTTGTTTGTTCGTTTTATTTTTTTTTTTACAAATGTTGGTTTTCAACACTTCGCATAGAAAATCAAACAGCAGCATCAAATTAGTATTAAAATAGATATGGATAATTTCTCATAGTGCAAATGTACCAGCAAAAAAAACCACAAAAAGTACTAGCAGTAAAAAGGGTGAGGAAGAATGTATGCATTGCTCAAATTTTTGCTGTACCAAAATAATTTTGTTGCAGTCTGAGGAATTATAAACCTTACTTATCAGGTGAGCGTTAAAATATTATTATTATTTATTGATCTAATTCTTACCTTAGCACTTTACAACTTTGTTTTGAACATTTGTCTTCCTTTGCATCTTAAAACTTTCACTGTTATGGTGTAAAATTTATAGAAGTTTCTAGAGATATCGTATGGACCCTGCCTTCTCTGCAGCTTTCCTCTTCGAACCCATAGCTAGAATAGAGCACTCGGTGCTGGGAAAAAGCTCAAGAGGAAACTTTGAAAACTATTCTCAAAAGTGGTACTGTGTCAGGAGCAATGCTCTTAGCGTGCTCTTAATCATGGAGGTCTCAGTGTGGCTGACTTGTCTGGGGGGATGACAGTGATACTTC
The DNA here is from genome assembly GCF_929443795.1 of Astur gentilis. Taxonomy (NCBI): domain Eukaryota; kingdom Metazoa; phylum Chordata; class Aves; order Accipitriformes; family Accipitridae; genus Astur; species Astur gentilis. Next base: position 2,961,137 of record NC_064919.1, read on the forward strand.
ATCATAAACATAGGTAATTGCGTATCTGGCCCGAGAATTTTCTGATTTTGCATACTGGTGATAATGTTTCCAGTTATGGAAACTTACATTGCATGTCTGCAATTCATTGTAGAAAATTAATCATAATATTGTGGTTTTCCATTTTCACTGTGAACTGTTAAGTGTTCTTTCTTTTAAAATCTCATACTTGTTGGCAAGGTGAAAATTTATATGTAATTATTTGCCCAATATTAGAGCACCTCTGCAGTGCAACTACTTGTATGTATATGGATGTTTAAGCTAAATAAATGTATTTTAGAATATTCATCCTGTTAACAAGTGAAAGAACCAACTTTTAGCTCAGCAGTGTCACAAGAGGAATTTTATGAGTAGGGGTTTTTAGCAGAATAGGTGATTGCCATAAAATTAATTTTAGCTTGCGCTGCAAATGTGTTTGGCATCTCTTCAGCAAATGTTGTAAAGACTACCTTTGTTTTTCACTGGAGTTTAATGTATTTAATAGTAAAATGGTTTATTACAGCATTCTGTGCAAGATAAATTTTATTTCTGTGTAATATCTAGCCTTTTCTTGACAAAAGAAGGGCAGGCTGGACTTCACGGGCTGGGTGTTAATCCTTCTGAAATCTCCAGAAAAGTCTTGTTATGAAAAGAAGAAAGGACATGTATCCATTCTTTTATATGACTTCTGGTTTTCTCTGTGTTCTTCTTGGGTATATGAGGCATAGCCTTTGACATTGGTCTCCTGATTGCCAGCTAGTAGTTTGAGAAACAGGTGTCAGGAAAATATTAGAAGATATGGGGAGTCTTTTTAATGTCCCAGAAAATGAGGTTCCATTCAGGTTAATAGAACTTGTATTTTATTAGGAGAGCTTTCAAGAATGTATCATCTGTCTGAAAACAGGTCAGATCAGAAATTCACAATTTAAAATGGAAATTAAAGCCTATATGTGGGTAACTTCTCAGGTAGGTATCTCAGAATTGCGTGATGGTGATACCCATACAGATACATATCTGATGAATGAAAAGGTTGCTCTGAAAAGAATAGGTTCTTACAAAGTTCCAACTTACTTTGAAGAAGCAAGTGGCATTGAGAGTCTACATCTTGAGTGCCTCAAAAATTGTTGATTCAGGTACAATAAAGTTATAAGTAACTCTCTTTGCTGGCTACTAAGTAATGTAAAAAGTAGAGATACACCTATTTGACTACCCTGTACTGCTCACTGCCACCATTCAAAGTGGTTCTTTTGGCAAGACTGGACCGTTGTTTATCCAATTCCATTCTTTAATAGTTGGCTGGCAGTCACTTTATCTTTTTTTATGTGGTTGCACTTAGTAATAAAAATTATTTATAGAGAGATGTATGGATTTTGTATGTGAAATGGAAAGGAGCTGGCTTGCTTGATATTACTTTCAGCTGAAAAGTTCCGTAAAATTTGTCAGAAATGTTGGAAAGTCAAATGGACAAAAGACCATTTACACAAAGCTTCCATTTACATCTGGTTACAGTTCAGAGGAGACCCTCACCTTTAACATCCATAATTTTCCCCTTATAGCATTATGTATTGCATTCAAGTGAGTATTTTGCTTTTTTTAAACTATAAAGTCCAAGTTGTCTTGCGTCTTCAGCAAAATTTAGAAAGAGTTTATTTTCACATTTTTGTTTTGTTACAGCTCTAACCTAAAATATTCATTAAAAATATGTGTTGTCTGTCTTTTGTTTTTTTCTTGGACTATGTTTTTTTAGATTTTCTTCCCATAAAGTTCTTTGCTTTTTTTTTTGAGCTAAGCTTATTTCAAGTGATTATAAAAAAGATTATTTTTAAAAAATTATTAGGAGGAATATACATTTATTCCCTATAAATGCCTAAGAATATTTTTAGAGCCAATAACTTAGAATAACTTGCACTATAGCTATCAATCTTACAAATCTACAACCAGACTAAAGGGATTATTGAAATAAAATGTACTGTATTCCTTTATGTTCTATTTAGTACAGAACTTTGTGATTCAATTTTTGTATTCTTTGTAGATGACAAGCTAGATCAGCTGTTGCTGTCCTTTGCATTTCACTTACTTGCTGCTGTATGCTTCCGTGACTTAAAAATTACAGCAAAAATTGCTGCTCTATTCTGTTCCCGGACACCAATTGCTGATTTTACAGCCAATTTACTGTGCAAAAATGGTTCACCTCTTAGGTACAGAAACCCTGAATCGTAGAAGGTGTCTGCCCAAAGCCAGGTTTAGTTATGCTGATCTGCAAAAATCCCCAAACCTCAAGCCAAATGTTGTCAAAGAAGTGCTGTAATCAGCAGCCATTTTCATAGAAAAATTCTGCTCACTGTGAAGAAAAAAAGTTATGTTTTGTTTAAAGTCCATGTAAACAAAGACTAGTAAATATATTGGATTATTAGGAGCTTTATTCTTAAGGCTTAAAAAGTCTGTTTTCATTTGCTGCAGCTATTTATGAATTTAAAGAATATTCAGTGCAGCTTGTTCAAGAAAACAAAAAGCCCAAATCTGCCACTGTGACTTTGCAGGAGTTTGGGTAGGGCATGGAGCAGAAATGAAGGACAGCCCAAAACCAAGTACTAAAATTCCTCTGTTGTTTCTGTCTCCTCTATTGTCCTCTCTCCTCTATTCCTCTGTTATTTAGTGGATGGTTAGTTATATAATAAATCTAATACGGATTGTATGTTATAATGTTTTGAGTTGGAGAGGTAGTAGATGAGAAAGATAGAAAGAGGTATGTGCTAGCAATTTTGAAAATTGTTACGGAAATCTTAGGAGAAAACTACCTGCATAAACTTCACACTGAGGAGATGTCCTAAATAATTTCCAAGGAATTGTGTAGGAAATTAAAAGAAACAATTTGGCAATACATTTCTGCTCTGACAGTCATGAATGTTCTTGATGTTCCCACTTTTGGAGAGAAGTGGTGGATGCAACTTAGAGGAAAACAGAAAAAAGCTTATTCCAGGAACGGAAGCTTAACTTTAACTGCTTGGGCTTCAGATTAAATATTGACTATGAATATGATGTAATACATCCATGAACAATGATGTTATAATCACACATTGTATTCAAATATCTTTATCCAGAAGCCTGTGGAAGGAGGAAAGAGAACTACCTTCTTACTAGTAAATTAAAACCCCTCTGTTAAAGCGAAGTGTATTAAATAGCAAAGAAAGGAAAAGTATATCTATAATAGCAGCACCAGCAGCAGTCTGCAAAGTATTTTTCATTGGCCATTCCAAGGACAGGGAGGAGGTGGGAGAAACCAGGTTTTCTGTAAGGCAGTGGATGAAGGAGTACGTTGACATCTTGATCGATGGGCTGAGGCCAACTGTACGAGGTTCAACAAGGCCAAGTGCCGGGTCCTGCACTTGGGTCACAACAACCCCATGCAGCGCTACGGGCTTGGGGAAGAGCGGCTGGAAAGCTGGCCGGCAGAAAAGGACCTGGGGGTGTTGGTCAGCAGTTGGCTGAACATGAGCCAGCAGTGTGCCCAGGTGGCCAAGAAGGCCAACGGCATCCTGGCCTGCATCACAAATAGTGTGGCCAGCAGGAGCAGGGAGGTGATGGTCCCCCTGTACTGGGCACTGGTGAGGCCGCACCTCGAGTCCTGTGTTCAGTTTTGGGTCCCTCACCGCAGGAAAGACATGGAGGTGCTGGAGCGTGTCCAGAGAAGGGCAACCGAGCTGGTGGAGGGTCTGGAGCACAAGTCCTATGAGGAGCGGCTGAGGGAGCTGGGGTTGCTGGAGAAAAGGAGGCTGAGGGGAGACCTGATCGCTCTCTACAACTACCTGAAAGGAGGTTGTAGTGAGGTGGGGGTCAGTCTCTTCTCCCAAGAAACAAGCGATAGGACAAGAGGAAATGGCCTCAAGTTGCGGCAGGGGAGGTTTGGACTGCAAATTGGGAAAATTTTTTTCACCAGAAGGGTTGTCAAGCACTGGAACAGGCTGCCCAGGGAAGTGGTGGAGTCACCATCCCTGGAGGTGTTTAAAAGACGGGTAGATGTGGCACTTAGGGACCTGGTTTAGCGGTGGACCTGGCAGTGCTGGGTCAACGGTTGGCCTCGATGTTCTTACAGGTCTTTTCCAACCTAAATGAGTCTGTGATTCTATAAATACAGTTAAAAGTCAAGCCTTTACAGTATTCTAAGGAAATGCTGTGAACAAGAAGATGTACTTATAGCAAATTGGAATAATTATGCCGATTCTCACCTAATTTGATAGGCAATAAATGAATAAATAAGATCAGCTAGGAGGTATTTGGAAATTCTATTGTGGAGAACCAGGAAAAAACTGAGGAAATAAAGAACCCAGAGGAAAAGAATAACATGTTGTTATCAGTGAATATTTTAATACTAAATCCTGGATCTGGCCGGTATCTTCTTTCTGTATTTGGTGGGAATGTACCGTGCAACAGGAACACTCCGGAGATGGGATTTTAGGCATGGGTCCAGACCATGACTGGTGTATACGGCTAGATGCAAATGGTACAGAAAGTTTAGTGTGGGAGAGAAAATCTAGACCTGCCAAGGAATTTGAAGACCAGAATGAAGTGGTCTGTAGATTGACAGGTGCAGATGGATGCTCCTCTGCCCATGGTCGGAGCCGGTGGCGTGCAAATTCGGGGCCTCTGTGCTTGGGCTAACAGAGCTGTACGGCTTACAGAGCATCCGACCAGGTCAGTGCGTCTAGGGCTGTGTGGACTACCTGCAGATGGGCCTTTTGAGGTTTCCTTTTCTGAGTAACCCAGCCGGCGGTTGAATTCTGCCAGAGGTTGGGTTCAGAGGCCAGGGAACCAAAACCGATGCTACCGTGGAAGCGGTTGCAAATTTTAGGCTGTAAATTGACTCTGAGTCTGCATATCAGATGATATTTGGAAGTTAATTGAGCAACTCCACCAGAAGACATGGGGAGAGGAGGAAAAAAAAAAAAAGATGACTAGTTAACCTTTAAATCAACACTCATGCAGTGTTTTGAGATGACTTTGGATGTCTGCCTCACAACAGATTGTGCAATGGAAGAGTGAGAGCAGTTATTGATGCTTCTGGAAAAGAATCCCTTTTCTTTGCAGGTTGAAACATGATTGTTAAAATCAGCACAGGTTATTTTGTGAGATTGCAGAGTGGCGGTTTGATTATTTGGAAATATCAAGGGATTTTCCTCTTAATTAAATTGTAAGATTTAATGGGTAATGGATAATGCTAATGATTAGAAATTGCATTCTTCTTCTGAAGGGCTCGGAGTTTGTTAAGTAAAACCCAGTGACTGCAAGACTATTTACTGATAATACAATGATGTCATAATTACTAATGGATAGCTTAAGACAAGTATCAACAAATGCGAAAGAGAAATGTGTTTTTCATTTGCACTTATGGGAATAACATCAGTTCCAAATGCTTTTTTTTTTAATAGCAATTGCATCATTTTACAGAAAATAAGAATTGTGATATTTATTTAAGAAATTTGAGCCATTTGAGGTAACAAACTTTGAAAATATTACATTTCCTCCCCTCCCCCAAAAAGTTCCCAGTTTTATCATGAATATCATATATTCTTCAAACCTCTGTAAAGCTTATTTTATCTGAATGCTTTTTTCCCAGTCTTTCCTTGTCTGTTGACTTTAATATTTCCCCTCACCTGGTTTCTGTCTTTTATTGTCTCTCAAGTTGATGGTTTTGCCCTCACCTGGTCTGGGAGAGATCTCTGGCTTGATCTCAGGAGGTGGATTGTGTATGCAGTCCTGGTGCCAGACGGGGGCTGAGGGAAGGAATTTTCTATGAGCAGTGTTACAAGGAGGAGTCTCTCATACTGTCATCAGAAATAGCAGTGTTGTGAAGGAAATAAAGATGTTTTCATTCTTTCAGGTGTCAGCATTTACTGTCAGTTTATATCTTCTTTTTTTTTCTTTTTTTTTTTGTTTTTTTTGGTTTTCTTTGTTGTTTTGTTTAATTAAAATGGGTGAGAACATTGTTAGTACATCTCCCAGTCCTGCTATCCAGGGTTAGGGATTATCTATGTCAAGCCTCTTAGCTTCTCATAGTTGTTGTTTATGATAGTCATTTCTTGGTTCTGTTGAGACAATGTAATGAATTATATTAATTACTTTTCTTTGTATCTTTGCATTAAGTGTAGTTATGAATCTAGGCTCTTCTTATGAAGTGTAGTTTTTGAAGAATGAAGGATAAGGCACTGAAGCTTGAACCACGCGCTGCCGGTTTGTAAAATAGAACATTTCTTTCAGGGTTTTCATATTTGCTGTCAGTTGATGGAGAAGTCTCAGGTTTTGCCTTTAGAAACAGTGAAGATCCACAGTCACAGGACACATGTATGTCTAAAGAGGGCAGCTGGGCCTTCTCAGTGGGAGTACATTGAAAAATGGTGTATGGCATTTGACATTTAAATTAAGGCTGTTAAATAATAATTTTCTCCCAGTTGTCAATTCTCTTTACCTTGATATTATCTCTTTAAGAAGCACCTCTTCTCCTTTCTTTTCCCCTCTCCTCCCACCCTGAGGGTTTCCATCCCTTTAGACCAATTCGAACCGATGGCGAGTTGTGCTCATGGAGCAAAATTAGCAGCCCAGGTTAAAACTCAAATGGATCCCTCAGCTGAAAATGGTGCAAAGACAGAAACTTGTCTCCAAGTAAGTGTCCTGTTCAACAGAGGTGACATCTGGGACGAATGTCTGGCCTCAGATTTGGATTAGAGCTCTGAAAGCCTGAACCCCAAGCAGCCTCTTGAAATTCTATCAGGTCATTAATATCAGTTAAGTTCCATAGTTAAAATTTTTAGTGGATTTTAAAGTCATACAGCTAGGCTCCAGAAAATTCTGCATGAAATCCCATGCTGGTCTGATTCAATTTTATATAACAAGCAGCTTAACTTCATGAAGTCACTCTCTTTTGAATTATAAGTAGCAGGGTAGTACTTTCATTTAAAATCTCAGTTTTATCAGGTTGCAACTTCACTGCTAGTATTTGTATTATGTATAAAAGTTCAGTGACATTTTTGACAAAGCGTATTTTCAAGTGCTTCAGTTCTCTTTTGTGAGAAGTAGTACAGTAATATTTGTCCTACTTTTGGATACTTCTCGGTATTCATTTAATAGTGAAAAATAATTACAAAATGTCTGGTGTGGAAAGTGAAATTCCAGAGATGCTTACATGGGGTAAAAACTGCTTTTTAAATACTTGTAATATTTATGAAGTGATTTTTATGAATATTTTATAGCTATTAGTTTTAGGAACTGAGTCACCATTGATTTTGTTCATCGTATTCCTGGTGTTGTCAATGCGGATGCATCGCTTAATATTTAACATGCACAATAAAGGAACGATCCCTGAAATCTGCACCACCAGTGAACGCTACGAGGGGTATCCAGCCTATCCTTGGAAGGTTTACCTGAAACCGCAGGATCACATTTCTGCTTGCACTAAATTAGCAGCTTGTGATGGCAGAGGTGAAAAGACTCCAGCTCTCTTCTCCCCCCTTCTCTGGCAGTACATTCCTCTCTCAGGCGCTTGCACTGCATCAGTTGACTTTGTGCATGCGTGATGGATGTTAAAGCAAGCACGAAGAAGGGGACAGGAGAGCATGGCCAGGAACAGGGAAGGCAGGCTGGGACCGTGGTGGCCAGAAGTTGCGTCGGTTTTGGCCACTGTTGTGGAGACTAATCTTCCCTGTGGTAAGAGTGAGACTCTTTCAGAAGCACTTCAGAGCAGCTACCCAATATCAGGTGCTCTGAATCACCTTCCAGAGATTCACTTCTCCCTTCATTGACTATAAAGGGAACAGCGTGCTGGGCTTCCCCAGATACCACTCTTGGTAACAGTTTTATTACAGAGACAAAGGATTGAATGATTGTGAAGACTGAATTGTCTTAATTATGCCTCTGTGTGGTCATTCCAGAGCTAAAAAAAGCAATAAAAAGTCTTGCGCAGCTCTTTTCCGGAGTGTAGGTGTTGTTAAGATGAGAGGTTTTCAGTCTCCATCAGCACACATCTCACTGAGTAAAAACTTTCACATACTAAATACAGCTGGAATCAGTCTTGTGCATCCAGATTTTGTTTGTGTATATTCCCTCTCTCTTTTTAATATGCACTATGTATTTATTATAGACATGTTGTAATAACTACAAAAAAACCCCCCAAAAGTAACTATAAAAACTAAAAAACAACACAAAACCCTATTAAAAACCCTAAAAATAACTATAAAAAACTAAAAGTACAGACAGGACAAGTTAAAACAAAGACAGGACAATACATACGTGAATTTGGGTGAAATAATGTAAAGGATCCAAAGAACGTGTGTTGGCTGCATACATAGATCTGATTACTTAATACGTGCAGTATTTGATTGCATAATATCGTTACTTGAAGTGATTTTCGTACTTAGGTGGGCATATGACAGAAGTTTGTTGTAATCAGGAGGTATATGAAAAAGGCAAAATGACCTGGCTGTCATAGTGCAGTGGTGGGAGGATTCAAGTTGAGCAAATTGAAGATGGTACTGTAGCGGACTATGGAAGAAAGAACTCGGAAGAAGATGGGAAGCTGTTAATCAAGTGAAATCTTAAAAGGCAGGAGCGAGTTGGCTGAGATTGATTTCTGTGGCGATAGAGAGCTAGAAATATGGTATTTTGGATTGATGGGATGGCCAAAAATAGGAGGTTGTAGGTAGGCAAAGCAAGAAGAGACAAAGTCTTTCAGTGGATGGATAAAAGGAGCAAACACATTTTTATGATAGTCTGAGGCTGATGCTGCAGACCAAAACTTTGTCTTCATTTGTTCTTTAAGAGTGCATTAACTAATGTAAATAAACTGGTCATGATAATGCTGAAAACAGTCTATGGATGAAGCCAAAACTAAAGTAGACATTATTTCATAAGCTAGCCTTTAATGCTAGCATCTGGACAAGACGTTATTGGAGTAAGAATTAGGACATAGAGGAAGTATTTTCACTGTGTAACTTTCGAAGTTTGGGTTTAAACTTGTCTCTGGAAATTCCATTTGATTTGGGGAAGAACTTGGGTTATTCAGTTTAGGTGCTGTAACGTGGACCTTGGGTAGATGCACAGAGTTTTTAAGAAAGTACTCATGAATACCTGTATTGTGTGATGCTGAGGTCAAGGAAAAAGAGAAGTGGGTGTCATCAGCATTGAGTGTAGTAATAACGGGAGAATGAATGAGGCTGGATGGTGATGGGAGAGGGTGATGAGGGTAGGCCTAATGGAATAGTGAGGCACTGCAGAAGAGAGGGTTACAGCCCAAAAAGGGAGCATGAAGGGGGCTGCTAGGGAAGTGAAAGGAGAGACGTTAAGAGTAGTGTCTCGTTTAATTTAACTGTCATGCACAGCAGAAGTACAGACAAGGCCTGAGATTTGGCATGGCAATATGTTGTTTGAGTAACTTGAGTGAGAACAGTTTCAGTGGAGGAATAGAAGCCAGATAGTAAAATGATCAAAAAGAGCACTCAGAAAAAGATTCAAGGCTAGAATCAGTTCCATATTCAACATGTCTGAGAAGTAACAGCAGGACTGAGATGAGCCAGTAGGACATTTTGGTTGGAGGGAGATGAGTGGTTATTTAAACATGTTGCAGAGGTGAAATGCTGTGGAAAAAGCGTTGACAGTTTTCCATAAAAGAAGGCTCTAAGTACTTCGGTCTTTTTGCCATCCCAGTTAATGGCTTTCCCTCCATACTGGCTTGCAGACCAGTTCTTAGCTTGATCTGTGAAGTCTGGTTGTACTTCTAGAGTATGATCTCATTTGTCTTTTATGCCTCTTGCTTCCATTTCTTTGTTTGCCTTGGTCATTCTCATTTTGCCTCGTTTAATGATACTGTCTCTGTGGATCCCACAGCACAAATTCAGATGCTGATTTTCTAGGAGAGAAGACTTCTGGTGTGTTTCTGCAGCACTGCATACAAAGCAGCGTTGATTCTGGTGGGGCTTCCTGAGTGTTGCCGAAACGCCCATCTTAATTAGCAATTAAGTAGTGCTATTTGCTGTCTCTATGGTATGTGCATCATTCTTTAGAAGAGTGCTGGAAGAATGCAGTCCAGGAAAGTTCGTGGCAGAGTTTGGGAAAGATCTGTGTTTTTATGTGCTCTCTGTCTTAGCTATGAGATGATCCTTGCTTCTCTTTATCCTTTCACCCACAGTAATCGAACACCCTTATCTTGCTGGTGTTTGGCTGTGATTGCAGGCTGGGCTGCACTGGATTTGCTTTCTAATCCTCAGGCAAACCTGCCTAAACTTTGCAAGAGGTTCCATGCTGGAGTTTGGGGGCACTTCACCTTTTTCCTCCTTTCCTGGCCCAGGAAAATGCAGTTGCACCTCCTATACCCCAGACGTGCCAGGGTACTGAATAAAGCCTTGCGGGCTCATCTGGAAATCAGAGCAAGCAGTGCCCTTCTGCTGCTTCAAAAACAGTATTTCACAGGGAGGCAAACAGGACTGGGGGAGTTTAAATGTGTAGTGACACCTTTGCACCGGCTTACAAATGGATACCGTGCTTTGTACCTGTACACCAAAGTTCTGGCCCGTTGTGTTCCGCAGATAAGCTAGAGGGGCTTTTTTCTGAGCTTTAGGAATTTCATCGGTTGTGGAGTTTAATACCAAGACACTCCAATGCATCACAGATGAAAAGATCAACTTCTACTATGGAGTTTGAAACAAAAAGGGAAAATTAAAATGTGGAGGTTTTTTTCATTTGAAAGCCATGGTAAAAAAAATTCTGGTACAGTGTAAGTGAAACTTGTGAGGTTATGCCTTCTATTGAATTGAGATTTCTTGTGTTAATCTAGGCTTGTTTTTTTCCAAAGTCTGAATTCCAAATATGTTTTAATGATAGTAAGTGTGAAAATCTGCAAAGAAGATTTAAAACTAAAGGGCGCTTTGAAAAAAACAAAATGAAAATCCATTCAGAAACTTCTAATTTAAGCAAGTTTTAATGTGGGATGTGCATACACTTAGAAATTCAGCTTTGCACTCAAACATACTCTAAACATTGTTTTCGAGCAGGGAAAATCTAACAGAGTAAGTATCGCAATTGATAATTTTGCTGCTTAGCACCAAGAAGCAGAGTAAATTAAAATTCTCCTCACTGTGTGCCTTGGAGCCCATTCCACCTGACTCATCAAATGAAAAATTCATCAATTAATCCTCTGACAATAACGATATATACACAAAAATCAATCCGGGATTGATTTTTTGAGCCCAAACATGAAAACCAACCCCCGGCTTGCACATAATGTGAAATTTCTCTTCATTTCAACCTTATTATTGAGTATAAAAGCTGAAGTGTTCATAGAATTATTTGTTCTAAGTCAACTACAAAGGTGGGATTGTTTGAGGAAGGGTGTGTGCGCCATGGAGATGTTCTGAAGCGCTATTGGAGCCAGCTAATAAAGTTGTCAGATGCATGTAAGAGCACAGCTGATAGGAGTCCCCCCAGAAGGCAACCGGTGGAGAGAGACACTGATCGCTGGGATCTGACAGGAGACCACCCAGGGTAGCTCAGAGCCAGCCGCGTACCAGGCAGGATCAAAGGGAGGGAAGAGCGGCGTAAAAAGAAAGTAAACTCAGAAACTGGAGTGTGGAACCTGACTTTGGTGGGGGAACGCCGATGCCGCAGCCGAATCGGTAAATCGGGAGGCTGAGGCACGTCGCTTCGCGGGGATCGTAACAAATTCTCGGCAGCGGAAAATGAGATAATAATTTGTCAGATCTCTCACTTGTAATTCTTACTGCTTTTTCAGTGAAAAGGGAAATCGCAGCAGATTCCCTGTGCGTTAGGGTGGCCGGTGCGTCGCTACCTCTTCCTTTGTTTACATAATCCGCTTCAGGCTGTATAGTATATATTGAAATGATCAGAGGTCTTCGCTAAAATGACCCTGTATTAATGTGATGAGAGGTTAAAAACATCGGTTGGTGTCTGTACTAATGTTACTTCATTTGAGATCGAATTGATGCTGGGAAGTATTTTTGTACCGGCTTGTATATCAAAACGCACAAGGTAGTACACAGTAGAAATTCCAGATAAGAAAATCTCTCAAATCTCTCAAGATAAACACAGGTTGCTTTTTATTTGAGGTACAAAAGAAGAGTAGCCTAGTGCCTGCGTTACGTGTATAAGCTTAGGGTTTTAACTCCTCATCAGATTAATATTTTGAGCAACCTTAACTCCCAACGTAACAAACACTGATAGCAACTTGTTGAATAAGTTCTCGCGCCTGAATGCAGCACGAAGGAGATAAAAATCTTCTGAGTGAAAGAACTCATTTTTTGTTCTTTGTATCGCCTCTGGCAGTGATTCACTGCTTCCTTCCCATATATAAAAATAATATTCAGGCTGTAAAGAAGTACCCAAATGATGTTAAAGAGTTGAAAATTGACACACTGCAGCACGCAGACAATAATCAAGTAGCAGATATATTAACTTTTGATGGGCCTTTGTGAATGCGTTTATTCACGGTGCAGATCAACATTAACATTTTTATCAAGTTCTAGATGCGTGAAAGGTGGAAACACACTTCAGGAATACTTGATTGATGTGTATTTCCTCAGTCGCAAAACTAGAGAGAATTTTGGTAAGAACACAGACTGTGAGATACTGTGTTGTTATTTTTACTTTCTTAGTTGAATGCTAAGACCACCATCTTCAGAAATTGTATGTGTGATAGGAACAAGGATGTTGTCATAACTGTTTGTCAGCATATTAAATATTCAGATGTTTGTGATGAATTTGGCTCCAAAGAGAATATCAGAACCTATATCTGTTACCATGTAATATTTCTTTCTAAAATATTACCACAAAGTATGACTCATTGTGGGAGAGTTTTTGTTTGCTCTTTCAATTTACAGTTCTATTAAGAGTCTTAAAGTGTAGACAGTTTCACAAATTATATTCATAGGTTTTGCTGTTGTCACATAATTAGAGACTGAAGGAAGTTAGGAGGGAAAATGGTAGTTGGTATAACTTACTTTTAGATATATTAAAGTTGAGTCTGAATTCTGGTCTTTTGTTTCAACTGGGCTTCATACATTTTTTTATATGTATAGATTTACATAATCGATCCCTGTGGGAAATGTACTGTTACCAGAGAGTAAGTAATAAAGAGTAACTTGAAGGTAGAGAGCATGTATATATTTCAGAATATGCTTCAATAATTTATTTTTATAATGTTTATTTGGATTTACCTCTGTGATTTATATCATATTGGTAATGTATATTTTAAATTTTATTTGTGAATTCTTGTATGCATTATTTCTAAATATGAGGCTAAAATGTACTATTACCATTTCTACAAAGGAGAACAGGTTTTTTTAATGCAGGTTAACATTAATTTGGTAAAATAACAAGGTAATGCCTCTTATCTTTTGAGAGTCCATTTATAGGATATTTTAATATATGGATTATTTTAATAATTATAAATTTATTTTAATGTTAGGGGAATTTACACTCCCCCCCCCCCCCAATATACATTTCCTTGGTAAATTAGGTTCATATCTTACAGTCAGCTACAGATAAACTGGCAATATTGCTCAATAATTGTAGAGCCATTATTCAGGTGTGATGCATTAGAACAGATCAAAATTCTTAATTTTCCTCCTTCTTTAAAACACATTATGAAAGTTTTGTTCTTTGAGCAGGAACGTTATACCTTGTTTCCCAACTGGATATTTGCAGCGCATCTATTCTGTCTGCCACCCCCTGTGCTAATTAATTAATTACTTCTGCAGCTGGGGACCTAGCAAGGAAGGTGGTCAGCAGGGGGCAGTCCTGGTTGGCAGCGGTGCTGGGGAAGGAAGGCTGCATCCCAGCCAGCCCTGGGAAGGAGGGGAGAAGCATCGCTTTAATGTGAATTAATAGCGCTGCTCTCGTCAGGAGGTTGCCAGTGTTTTCAAGGGTTCCCCTTCTTGTAGTGGGGCTGTAGCTGCCTTTTGGAGGGAGCTCTTAAAAGGTGTGGCTGAGACACACTGAACATCTAAAGCTATTTAGTGATTTTTCAGTGGTTTTCTTTTTCAAAATTCTACTTTTAAAGCTAATTAGTTATAAATAAATACTGAGGGGTTTTGCCAATCATGCAGATATGCACTTTTTATTATATGCAACTTGAATTTCAATTTAAATGCCTGAAATAAATAAAGAATATACCTAGTCTAGTTTTTTTAGGCAAAGGTTTATGCTCTGTCATGTGCAATTAGATCAGCATTTTCAGATGCGTGTGGTAAACCTAGACACCAAATCCATATTAAGGTATCTAAATGAAAATACATTACTTCCTGAACATTACACTGTGAAATCTCACAAACTTCAAAAAAGAGCAGCAGATAATAAGCATCTCTTTTACAGGAAAGCCGTTTTTATGTACATATCTGAAAATATATATAGGCATATTAGGCAGATGGATTGGGGAATACCAGGTGCAGTTTGTATTTTCAGTCTAGTAGGATGTGTTTCTCAAAGCTAATAAGAAAACTGTGTAGTGTTTAACAAAAAGGAAAAGGCTCTTGCATACAGGCACTATCTAAATAAGTTGTTATTGTCAGATTGCACTTTAAAATCTTATTACTTAGTTGAGCCACATCTCGCATCTACCTAAAATAAAGAGAGCTGTGTTTGTGTGAAAGTTCACGTTACATTCCTGGGAAGGCAGCTGCTGTGCTCTGCGGAGTCTCATCTGCCGTGGCTGCGGATCTTCACGTGTTTCTGTAAGCGTGGCCTGATCCTGCCTCGCTGAACCGCTGCAGAGTTCGCTGAGAGTCGGGTTTGCTGTTCCACGGGACGCGTGGGGTGGTCCTTGCTCGGGGCAGTCGGCGGCTTGTTCTGCCTCACAAAGGTACGTTATAACGCCCCTGTGTTTACTGTTTGAAAACAATTTTCTAAACCCAAAACGTCTCCGCGCAGCATTCCTTGACAGCATTAGCTTTACGCGTCTGACTTGGATTTCAGGACTTAGACCTCCGTTTAGGAAAGCAGCCACGTGTATGTCAAAGTGCACCCAAAGCCATTGCAGCGTGGTCTGACCAACATTCAGAAGACGCGGGTTCTGTTCGTGCCTCTCCCGATGGCCCACTGGGTGATTTGGGGGCAGACCACGTACCTCCTTGTTACGGAGGGACAACTATCACTCTTCCTCGTAGAAGCCTTTTGAGATCTAATGATGGAAACCACCATTACAGCGTCTGTTATTACAAAGGTGATGCTTTAACACAGGTTTTTGTACTAAGGGAAAATTAAGATCATGCCTCAATTTTATCATACGCTTGTATGTCTTGCAGAAGTGTGGCCTTAATATCCCAGCCACTTTGAATTCAGTTTGGCTGAGACTTGGGCTTTGTTTCAATATGCTTAAATTTCAGCATATGTTCAGCTGAATGAGAGCTTTGGTGTACAGATGACAAGTCTAGATGTTACCATTTGCATCATTCCTTCCTCATTTAAAAAAAAATCAAAACATACATTACAGATGCTGAGTTTTGATTGACATTGAGGTGGGAATTGGGGTTTCGGGCCATCCGCTTTCTTGTTCGGTGTGCATGCTTGTTTTGTTCAGGCTCTAAATGAAAGTTAAGGATTTATGCTGTGTCCTCCTGGGATTTTTTTTTATTTATTTTTTTTTAAACAAATGGTACTGAGACTATTCGTGCTCTCCTATCTTTGTATAATATTAGAAATCTTACTGTGCAGGGTGAACCTTGAACTGTTCAAAAATGAACCTTCCTAAAAGGATAAACAGGCTGTAGCAGAATCTCTTAAATTTGTTTTCTGTATCACTCTTTTTCATACTAATATGCCATAGTTCCATTTGAATAATAAACTGGCATTCATGTAACAAACAGGATGGAAATTCAGAGGTTGGTATTTTGCAATAGCAGCAGTAGAATGGGGAGACACTGCAATCTGTCCTTTCCACTCTTCACTCTGTTATGTGTTGGCTCTGCAGCTGATATGGCCCTGCTCCAGCTTTGGCTTTGCAGCTGATAAGGGTCTCTGAACAATGAATTATTTTAGAACTGTACTTTGCCATGTGAGCTGCATTACCTAGGTAAAATGCGGTGAGTTGTAGAAGAAGATAATTCCGTATTCTGTGGCCATTTGGAAATAATTTCCTTACATTTGTGAGTCTTAGTCTTGTATCATTTTGATGTGGCTTTTGTATTCTTTCTGAAATAGTTACTACTGCATTTAAGGTTTATATCACCTAGCGATAAGCTTTGCTGACATGGTCTTACTTTTAATAACATCTTTGCTTTATTAAAGAGATATGTGTCTTTTTACGTTAAAAATATATCTTTTTTAAGAGATAAAGATGGTGGGATTTCTGACGAGACAAGCAGCAAGTATAACAGTTTTTATCTTATGTCACTTCTTAACTGCACATTAAGGTTTATCTCGGACACAATAATAATGTAGTTACAGGGATTTTCCTTAAAGTTTATTAGTAGAATTTGAAACATGTCTATTTTTGTGACGATGTAGGCCTGTAAAGCTCAAATTCATAACTGAGATTTTTATACGTTTTGTAAAAAAAATAAGAGACAATACAGTTGGGTGAATATATCCAGCCACATCGTTTTTTCTGTGTGTGTAATACAAATGTATCTATAGGTGTGTATTAGAATTTATGTTCTGTCATTGAAGCTATGATTTTTCACAAGTGCCAACATCAGTTTTCTAACTGAGCATCAGGTTGAAGGTTGGATAGAAGCAAAGAGAAGGGAAGGGGAGAAAACATTTGGCAATATCTCAACTGAAAACACTATACAGAGCTGGACATACTTTCAAAAAAGGTTGTATTCCTTTCCTTTTTAAGGCAGTTTCTATGCCAAATTCCTCTTTTTAATCTGGACTAAGTGGCACTTTTGCTATTGGATTTTTTTTTGTGGCATCAAGGAGAAGCTCTAGGAAATGAAGAAGGACAGTTGATAGCAAAGATGGTTGTAGAAATGGCAAGGGTTACCATTTTCACCACTGTCAGATGAGTGGTTGCTGGGTGATCATGCGTACAACATAATGACATTCCCAAGGAAGTGGATGCCATAGTCAGGCTTTGAGGACCAAGGATTATGAAGGCTTGTTTCTGATATAAATGAAAGGGTACCTACAGATACTTGCTCAAAAAGCAAGAACTCAACTGCCTTCAGCTGAAGTAGAGAATGTTATTGTCTCTCCAGGTAAATTGCTTCAGAAAAGCTGAAGTACAACAAAAGTCACCAGCTTTCTTCCTGCCCAGCAATGGCTGCCACACATATGCTTCATCAAGAGATTTGATGGGAAAAAGGCACAGCCTTCAAAGGCACCTTACTCCATTTATTTGACGTAGTATAATGTTCATTATCCATTGTTACACTATGTAAATCCACTTTTTACCCCTAATCACCTCTCTTCCACGTCCCTTTTGAAGGACACTTCTCATGAGAGCCTTTCACAAGAGAAGTGGCCTTGTTGCTTTGTTTAGACTCTTTAGACAAGTTGCCATCATAATTCAGGGGAAGAAGTTTTCCAAAGAAAAAACACAAGTCTTCATTGTGTCCTAGACCTCAACTCAACAAATATTCCAACCCATTGAGATTACCATGTTTGCCTCCAGTGTTCCAATCCTCGGCTATTTCTTTGGTTTTGACTTAACTTCTGAATATTTCTAACCCACATGAAGTATCTGAAGAGTTGCAGTAGGGTCCTGCTCATACAGATTACCACACTCCAGCACTGCCACATCAGTAGGAATATTCACAAAATTGAGGATACTAACGTTAGCATGTGTACTAACAAAAGGAATATTTGTCGGTCTGTCTGTGTGTGGACTATCTACTCCACTCCTTTTCCTCTCAGCTTGAATTCCTTATGAGCAAAGAAATAATCTCTAACAGCATTTCAGATGAGAGTGCTCATAGGAACTTTGATCAGCTCCTGCCTGCCAAAAGGCAGGCTTTGCTACCTTCAGTTATTGACAAGGGCTTGAACCCAGTATCAGTGGTGTATATGTGTCTGCAGCTGCTAGGTAAGTGTTGTGCATGTATGTGACATCATTTGTCAAACTTTGTGTGTGGCTTGATAGCTGATGTCTTCTGTACTCTTCATCCAAGCATTCCGTCAAAACAGTGATAGATCTTGTGAGTTCCTGGAGGTTTTGGGAATGGTAGCTACACACAGAAAACATATGAAAGCATTTTCCTTACTTGACACTTGGCAGCCTAAGTTCATCTCTAAGATGAGCTCAGAGTTTTATCTGAATCAGTTAATTAACTTACTGGTATTCTTTCCAAAGCCACTTTCATTGCTGACCTTCTTCGCAGAGTCTGGCACTGTTATCTAGGAAGGAGCCAACCCTTTATACCCTCCCCAGCTCTCCGAGAGTGTAGTTTGATTATTGAAATGCTAAGTTGCCTAGTGAGAGAGAGTCTTTAAATGAATCATGCAGTGGGTTATGCATTGTGTCTCCATCTGTTATCAGTTAGAAGGTGAACCTTTCCATCCAAACATCAAGGCATACTCCAATATGCATTGTCTTTGGCTTGCTTCAGAAACACGCCAGAATGTGAAGTCTGCGAAGCATGAAGAAAAGCAAGCTGCAGACTTTTATAAAATGTTGTGCCTGTGATAGGAGGGCTGGTTTTGATGCCAAGTTCAGGCTAGCAAGTAATTGTTTGAATAGTACAGGTGTTGCCCAGAGGCGCTTGCCCATTACAGTGGAATTTGTACTAATCTGTGCACAAAGTAGAAAGGTTGCGTGCTGCAACTCTGATTCTTCGAAAGAAAACTGGGACTGTAGTCCCCAAACCAGCCCTTCTCCTATGCTTTCCCAAAACTGCTGTTGAAGGAACTAGGAGAGGGATCTTTCCTACCATCACGGGGGAGGACAAGGACACCTAAAGTGTCTGTGTAGCAGTGATATATGTCACTGTTCTAAGGGTGCTAGATCTGCAGTGCGTGCAAGCATATAGCAAAATTCGTCCTGGCTGAAGTGCTTTGGGAGGCCTTGGTGAAACAGCTTCACAGTTCACATAGGAAATTGTCCTTTCTTTATTTTTTTCCTGGTTTTCCCACCCCCCTTCTCCAGATCCATTGAAAACTGTATTGCTCTTCCTGTCCCCCAAACTCATCTCATTGCTGATTGTTGAGAAATTACTTTCCTCAGCCTGTCTGCTCATTTAATAATCAGTGTCCGGAAATTACTGTTCTTTATTAGTCTACAAAGCACTTACTTAACCATTACAAAGCATTTAGAAGAGTTCAGGAAGTGAATGTGTTCTTTCATTAATTTCTGGACTGGTAACGTGGAACAAAACCAATAGAAATGATTGGTATTGAGTACAATACAATGTGCTAGTGCTAGACGCTTGATCCGTAAGGTAGATGCTAGACATGTATCTAGAACTTAATTTAATGAATTGCCCAAATATTTTTCCTCTTCCAGCATCCTAAATAGCAATATTTTTTTGTGCTGTCACTTGCTCAGTCTTTAGAAGAGTAGGATGAGAGACCCATTAGCTGCCCCAAAGGGTTTCCAGCCAAAGCTTCATAAAGTAAAAAGATAAATATTATTTATTCTTCTTTCACCATTACAGATATTGAGACACAACAGGCTTGTGACTTGACTGAAATACAGATGCTAATTCAGTAGCACAGCTGGTTTACAATTTAAAGGAGTTTGGTTTTTATAGTTCTGTGCATAAGCCATTTGACCATGCTTGTTTTCCTTTACCTTTTGGTAGGCAATATTTTTAACCAGTCTGTTCTAAACTACCTACCAGTAGCTCATGCATCTTAACACTGTTCCTGAAGCAGCTGATTATATTAACTGCACTAAGAGCATCTGTAATAAAGAAAACCTGCTGTTTTCTGAGCCATTCAGTCTAAATTGTTAGTGCTCTGACTGTGGGTAAAAACGTGTGGAATATAATGTGAATACAATATTCAAATATAAGTATATTCTGGCATTACATTATACTTTAAAATAAGTATCAAATATTGGGTTTGCTTTTATTTTTTAATTATGAGAGTCACAATTTAGGCTCTAATTTCACCTATCATTCAGCTTTTTTGCTGAATTGTTGTAAAAAGCTGCCCAAATGGCTAGATTCCTTCTTCACTGCTTTTACCTGATAGAATTGTGCTGTTGCTCTTTAACTTCAGTACAGCAGTATGTCTCTCTGCCAAACTGAAATGATGTGAAAAATTTAGTTATATATCACACTTATTTTTCTTCTAAGTGACATTATTGGCCCCACTAATAGTGTGACTAACCTCATAATATTCAGTCTCTTTCCCCCAGGAAACATGACTCTCTTCTTCCCCATTTAATTTGATGCCAGACCATGTGGTGTTTCTTTTAAGTTCTTCTTTATCTCAGTGTTGTAGTGTGGGGGACCTCTCTAGATTATTTCAATCTCTCTTCATATGTAAAGATAATGGTAACATCCACAATGGGAAACAGTAACTGTAAGAAAGCACACAGCTTGGTGTTTCCCCTTTTTTTCTTCTCCCAACTTCAACCATGGTCTTCCCTGTGAAAGAACGAAAACCATGGAGCTTATCAAAATAACTTACCTCCCTGACTATTGATTGTCTCCTTTAATAGTCCGTTAGAATTAGATGGAGAAAATACATTTTTAGATCTTTTGGTCTGCCCCCCTGCTAGTTCAGCATTGTTCCCTTCATTATGCCACTGAGTGTTTCTTCTAGTTTGTTGAGAAATTATTCCACAATTTCACTGTCAGAAAGATTTTCCTGATATGCAGCATGCATTTTTCCTTTTTTTTTTGATTCAACCTGACTATTCCTAGTTATATTTTCCTATCATTCCAATTTTCTCTTACCATGTACTTAGACGTTTCAAGCATTCCTGCATGGCTGCCTCTCACCTAAACTAACAATTTACTGGTGATTCAGCATTTAATTTTTTGTGTGTGTTTTTCTTTTAATCATTTGTTATTTCAGTATCTTGATATTGAAAATGATAGGGAAGACTGCAGAACTGAATATAAAAGAGGTCTATTACCAGTGATTTCCCAAGCTTTTTTTTTCGTCACTTCTATCCTAGTTATTCTGCAAACCTACTCTATTATTCTGTAAAATTAATGTAAGTTTAGGAACTGATATAATCTCAAGGTCACTTATTGCCTTTTAAATCCGTTTCTCTCGTTACATGTATGGTCTTTGAACTATTTTCCCTGTTTTATTCAGTGTCGTTTTTATGATCCTAATCTCATTTTTTATATATTTTTCTGTACAGAGACCTGAATCTGAAAGCCCTGTAGGTTCTTTTGTATTATTTGTGTGTTCTCTTCGGTATTTACATCTATGGCCAGTTCAGGATTTTCCATCTTTGGTTCTGTTAACATAGTCATTATCCTCTATCAGTTTGTAATGATGTTAAAACATTACTTTGTCGACAAATTTATTTTTATCAATATGATATTGTAAGATGTTGTCTGTAGTGAAATTCAGAGGCGTTATTTTTCTTGCATTTTTGCATTGTTTTATTCGTTGATTATTTTTCATAAATATACCTCATGTTTTACTTGTGATTCTAGTATCCCATGTCCTTCTCCCCCAGATTGAAGCTGCAGGGTCATGTTTAAAGTGGTTCACCAGATCTGTGAGTCGTATGGTACCTCAGTGGTTCTGACACACCTGAACTGAGTCAGGAGCAGAGCTTTTCTAAATGAGTTCCTCCCAACCTCATTTCCTCAAAGCTCAGTCTCCATCTCAGAACACCAGTTCCCAAGCAAGTAGAGTTATCTTCCAGCAGTTTACAGTTAACTCAACAGCAGTTAAAGGTCTCCAAAATGAAGCATACCTACATTAAAAGGACTTTTCCTGGAATCTTTTCATGTCGTGTTGTGTCTCTATTTGCCAGTTGTAAGTTTTCTTGCATGTAAAGTGTTCTTAGATATTTTTATATACGATTAATCAGAAATTCAAAGCATGTGATAATCCACATTTTCATGGCTATTTAATTATTATATATATATCTCTTTCTGCTGCCTAACTCAATTCAGAACAGTGGAAGGGAAAAATGCAAATCTTTTTAAATAAGGTATGGGGAAGTTTAAGTACCGTTAGCAAAAACCTTTCTCTTCCTGCTTTAATTTTGTAATAAATGTTGGTTTGTAAAATTAATTCAGACAGGAGTTATTTCAGTTTTTTACCTTAAAATTTAGCTCCAACTTTATTTGTCAGTTCTGTAAGTTGGAATGATTGTCTTAAGTGCTGAAACATTGACAACATGATTGCGATTTCGTGGAGTAACAGAAAAGAGTAAATTATTTGGGTTTATTCTGTCTGTTGATTGCATGGCAATCAAGCAATGGCAGTAGGGTGGGATTTATGTAAAAAGTGTAAGTTTAGTTAATTTTTTGAAATGAAAGCCTCGAGTTGCTGCATTTAGCTAACCATTGTCTTCTGTGAGGTTGAAAACAGACGTGCAATGACCTGTCAGCATTCTGCTGCAATGCCATTGTGCATAAATAATTATTACTGCTTTACTGGTGACCTGCTGACTGTACTCGGTGCCAAAGCATATATCACAGCTACCATTTGCAAGTTTCAGTATACTTATTCACCCTATTCTTTCATTGTGTAGTAAAATATTACCTTGGTTTTTAGAGGCTTTGACCTGTGGCACACAGGTAAAGCTAATATTTTATCAAAGTCACTGTTGATTCAGGGGCGTTCTGTGTTTGTGAATGCTGATTTTGGTATGTTGGGTCTGTTTTTGAGAGGTGTAATGTGTTCACAAGTCCTTTTAAAATCATTTGGAATTGTTTTCTTCATAGTTTTAAAGAGAATCAAATCCAGACTGTCCTGAGCTGGGTGTTTCTTTAAAAACAACAAGAAAAATCAGTTATGAATCAACACATGAAGGTCAGAAATACATTTGGTTTTTCTTATGCCCAGATCTTCAAGAACGTGTGCTGCAGTGTTTCTCTTGTTTATTTCTCTCCTTTTTTAATTCCCCAGGTGTTAGCTGTCTGTTACTCCTTGCCTCCGTCCTTTGTGGTTACTTTGTGCCCTCCCATTTTCCTCTCCTGCTTTTCCACATCATCCAGTTTGGGGTGATTTTTACTTTGCTGTTTGTTTCCTTTCTTCTTCACTGCAAAGCACTGGGCATCCAAAGGCAAACAGCATCCATGACCTTGCTAGTGAGGTCGAGCAATCATCTTCATCGTTTTCCTTTCTTCTGATGGTTCTCATCAATTTGTGAAAATCTGCGTAGGATGTTAGCTCTTTGGGACCTGAGTTGTATCTAGAGAGGCAGAGCTGATAAGTGCATCTAATTGGTGGTGTAGCTTGTTTCAGTAGTGTGTTTCTGGAGCTCATCTCCCACTTGTCCTTGCTGTGCTTTCACTATCATCCCAGAGCAGTCTAAAGGTAGGCAAACTGGTTTTCTTGCATATAAAACTGAGCCAGAAGGTACACTTCACCCACATTTGTGTGGCGTGGTGGATGCCAGATCCTCACCATCAACTTTTTTGCTCTACAAGCCCCTGCCGTTGGGCTACGCTAGTTGCTAGTGTCAACCTGCTCACGAATACCCTCTTCACATGACTAGTTCTGCAGTGGGTCAGCATTGTCCGTGGTTTGTTAGCTTTGTTGACTTCATTGAATTGCACCTGGTAAGAAGTGGGCATAGCTGTGCTAAAATAAATACAGGTATCTGTAAATGTCAGAGCGGCTCTGGAAGAACATTCTCTTAAAAAAAAAAAAAAAGTTAGATTTACCAGTAAAAGAAGTTGGTTATATAAAACTGAAAAAAACAGATATTCTCTCCTGTTTTTAGTGGTAAGAAATATAACGTAAGGTTGCCAAGCAGGGAGTTAATAAAACAGTTGTGTAGCAAATCCAGTAAAGTTACAGTTCATACTAAGCTAAAGTTCACATTCAGAAGAACTGCAATTGTAGTGTCTTTAAGAAGTGCACAAAAAATGATACATTTCAAGTGCAGTTACTAGTGTGTTAGTTATTTCTTAAAACAATTTATATTTCTTGATACAGTTAAAGTTGCGGTGTAGATTAGTATTGTATTAAACTTCTACATAGACCTAAGAACAACATATGCTGCATTTAATATCTTCTCCCCTATCTCATGTTTCCTTTTCAATTTACTTTTTTATTGCAAGCCAGTAGTATAGAGCCACATAATAAATGCATTATTGAAAGTTTTAATTGATGACTTAGATGCATGAATGTTTCACACGGCAGAAAATGCAGAAGCTTTCCTGAAGGGATGCAAGGAAAGTGTTTAAATTTTAAGTAGCAAATATTGGCAGCTCTCAGAGTGGGAGCACAGTATTTAAATATTTCTCCACTCTAAGTTTTTTGTCTGTTTTCACTTCTCAGGGAGAGCTACCCATCTTTTCCACATGGCCCAATACATTATGCTTGCTACGCTCATGTCAGTGTTACCGTGAGCTTGCACTCACTGTTACAGAACTCCAAACCAAATTTTAACAATACACCGACTTAAAAACATGACCTTTTATGTAAGGAGGAGCAGGATGTTCCAGTCTTCTGTATGCTTGAGAAAACACTGAGGCCAAGAGCAGCCAGCTCTTCAGTCAACTGCAGTTTAGCCTCTGTTTTTCTGACTGCTGTCTCAAAGGTAGAATTTCAGGGTAAGCCTGTGCTGTCCGTCAAAGGCTGATAGGAGTCCGCAGCAGGCTGGACTCTCTGCTTGCAGGCGAGAATGTGTATGGCTACAGGGGCAGAGGGAAGAAATCTCACCTGAGATATCTCACGCTTGGGTAGAGCACCCTAACACAGCTCCACGCTTTCCTTCACACGGCTGCGTGGACGGGGGCAGGACCGGTCTCTGTGTTCCAAGGCGCTCTCCCCACGTGTGTCTCACCCTCAGCTTTCTCTGAGCACGGTGTACTTTGACATTTTCCATACTCTTAAACTAAACATAGCCAGAGCCCATTCTCCGACCCGGAGGGCAAAATGACATGCTGTGACTCTCATGCATGCCAGTAAACTTTCTCCTCTCTCTGCTCTTCTCCAAAACAAAGGGAGGGCTGCCTTCTCCGCCGGGAATGGCCTGAGATCCTGCTACAGACGCCTGTGCCCTGTTTGGAGAGCGTGGGTTGGACGTGAGGCAGGGAATACAGCGGTGTGCCGGAGCCTGAGGTGGTGCCCTTGCTCAGTTTAGTGAACTTGCAGCCTCTGAGGCTGTGCCACAGCTGGAATAATTGTTTGCTGTAGGCAGAAAAGAAGTGTGTCGTGTTTACACCGATTTTCAAGCCAGTACCTAATCTAGCAGTAGTAACATAGCATATGAAGCTTTTACGTACAGAATTGCTTCCTGCAATTCTGCCTGGGTGAAATAGGTGATTTTAACTATGCTGCAGGAGGGATAAGAGAGGAGCAAGCTAGTGAAATGCCAGACAAAAAAAACCAGGCAAATAATTAAAAGGAATTCATGTCTCATAACTTTGTAATTTATGTTCCTGATGATAAAAAATGGGATTATTTCTGCAGAGGGATTGAGAACATGCAGTATGCAGGCATTTTTTCCAGCTAGAACAATATTCCTTTAGGGCATTTTGGAAGATGCAATAGCTGATTCTGAAGCTAATTTAACTACATGGATATGCAGTGCTGTGTTTCTTAGGTGTAATTTGGGGAAGGGGACAGGTAGCTAAGGTAGCTATGAATTTAATGAAGCTGCAAACTTAAGTGGCTAATGTAATTTTCGCTCTTGTTTTCGTTAAAGGGAGACTGTCAGCTTGGACTATAGTCAATTTACAAAAAATGTTTAGATACTTATAGAAAACACAGCACACTGTGCTCGCCAATTTTAGTGGCTCTGTAGTCATGTTTTCTAATGAATATGGTTTTTTCCCCATCTCTTCAAAATCTCAGTGAAGCTATAGAAGGAATCTGATCATGCAAACACTCGAATGCTGCGTGATTTCTCTGCATATAGTTTTATGTTTAAAGTTATGCATTTGCCTACATACCTGTTACATTGAAACCTGAATATTTATGAAGGGAGTCAGACCACAGAATGATGTCAAAAACACAGTAAAAAAAAAATATGAGAAAAACGGGGGGGGGGGGGGGGTGGGTTCTTCCTGTCTCTTGCAGTTTTAGTAACATTGGATGTTAGCTATAACATGGTGGATAAAAAGGTAGAAATGGGTGTTCCTGTTTAAGCACTAACCAATTGTTTTAGATGCGGTACTTTGATGGACCCTTTTCTGGCACGCATAGAATCATTTAAAATTTGTTTTATGAATAGTAGTACAGAAAACATGTTGTATTTCCCACTCTTGTTTGGGAACTTTTGCAGGAACTTGCAATACACACTGTTGTAATTATCATTACAATATATTGCTCCATGGGGGCCATGTTAAGGTTGCTGCCACAATTCAGATATTGCTGTTTCCTGATTTTTGTTTTTGTTTTTTAGTATTTACTGTGCAAAATGTATCTTTAATACTGTTTTGGGACAGAATTTTCTAGAAATGTTTGGCTGGAAAAAGTAAACTAGTAAAAGGAAAACCCATTATTAGTATTACAGTAACTCTTGGGTGTCCCTTTCAAGATTGGTCCTCAATATTCAGAAATCTGTGCAAGCAGAAAAAAAGAGATTGTACATTGTAAGGTCTTGTGGCAAGCAGTTTCTTTCAAGGTAGGACTGTTAAATGATTCTGTAATTGACATATTCATACTACCTCCAGTGAAAAAATCTTATTCGACAGACAGGAGATGCGTTAGAGGAACTCTTTGCTTCAGCATCTTTGAAATCTGCAGGAAGGAACCCTTTTTCTTTGAAATACTACTTTTCTCTCATTCCCCGTACATTATGTAAAGCAAAGCTTAATCATAAAAGTGTTGACTGTTAAGCTGCATAGTTCTGAATACATATGCAGTGTGGTTTTCCTTATTTCCAAATTTCTCAATTTTTCATGGAAAGTGTATAAAATATATCATGGAGGATTTTTCACTAGGTCAGTACTTAATCAAATTGAGACTAATTTTCCTGAAAACTCTCAATAACATGTTTCTTCGGTGAGAACTATTCTCAGACAAAATGCATACTTTGTTACAAACCTTTGTTTACACCTTTGCAATATAATATTTCTTATAATCTATCTAAACTTTATTAGCTATTTCTAAGATTCTTGATATGGTCTCTTAACTAATGGTGAAATTATGAAAGGCGCTAAGGTATGGACCCTAATGGGAGAGCACATGTTTAAAATCTCTTCATATTCAACCTCTTTACTTTGACCAGAGCCTGCTGAAGGCACCTGATGCATCTAGCTTTATCCACCATGACATCACAATTTATTTTCATTCTGTTACATCACCGTTGGTATATCATTGGAGTTGAATCATGTGGATCGTCATCCATCTCTATAATTTCTAGGTCCTTAAGATAATCAGTAATTTCTAGTTGCAGGAAATAAATTAATGAAAACTTGCAATTTATAGGAGATTTTTAGCTCTAAATAAGGAAAACACATTCCCAGTTGCAGAAATTGCATGTTCTTAAGAGTTCCGCTGTTGTCATTGATATATTTAACATCTTCCATTAGAATGCAGCCACATCTCACATCTTTTTAACTGATTGGAATGTCTAATCTGTCATCAGACATTTTGTACTTTGATTTAATTAGTATTGGTGACTCCTGTATTTAATGATGATGTGTGCCCTTAACTAAAACTCTTAATGCCTTATAAAAATCATAAATAACAATCACACAGCATATCAGTTTTGGATCTTCATAAGATTTTTTTTTTTTGTAATTTTGCATACACAAATTAATTTTTTATTATAAAAAAGCTTCTAGTCTAGGCAACTAGAGTTTGCTAGGGCACAGCATATTCTTCCTTCCCTAATCCAGTAACTCTCAGCATGTATAACCCTCCTTCCGAAACAAACTGCGGTGCCCGAACTCCCTGGGAAGTGTTTGCAGATATCTGTATGTTGATAGTGATGATTTATCTCAATCTTTTCTGGAACTGAAATATTATTTTGAGGTATCGGGAGACTTGCTTCTGTTAACCAAAAACAACAGAGGGTGCTCTTTCATACTGCATACTAACATGTATATTTCCATAGCACTCACACCCTTGCGTTCTCTTATCTCGTTATTCCTATGCTGCTTGCCTGAATATCTCAATATCAAAAAGTTTTAAGTCAAATGTGACTGCATTAACTCTTGTGAGTTTTCTGTCTGTCCTTCCCCAGTGGCACAGTATGATCAGAGTTACCCCTTTCTTTCCTTTCCATACCGAGTTTCAGAATTTCTACAGAAAAAAAAAAAAAAAAAGGTAGAATAGATTATATAAGCCCTATTCTTTCACTGTACTATTGGATCTTTTTTGTTCCATAAACATTTTATCCAGTCTGCCTATTGGTGGGTGGCTCTCAGAGTTATTGACAGCGAAATCCAATTAGACCTCCCTACTTGTCTTGTTGTTCGTATTCTCCAAATAGTTACTTAAAGAGTAGGGTTGGGAGATCTGGATTGTGTTCAGACCTCTGTCACACAATTCTTGTAAGAGTTTAGGCAATTCTCTGAGCTTCATTTTTTCCATCTGTAGAATAGGAGGAATGATAATTGTGTGCCAGCTGTCTTGTGGTGGGCAGAACATTCAAAAGTTTCTCTGTTCCCATCATACTCGCAGCTCTACTGAAACGCTCTGCTTGCAAAGGTCTGTGAAGAATTTTCCACACTGACTGCTCATCATCCCCGGGAGCCAACGCTGAGGACGTGGAAACTGTCTTCAGCGCTATCCGTGCTTCTCGGGATAGTGCCCACTTGGAAAGGAGCGAAAAGCAGCAACTGCTGGCTGTGCCATATTGGGCTAGCAGAAAACGTGGGGCTGCACGGGCTGCGATGCAGAGGAGAGCAGCAAAGAGAAGCAGATCTAGGGAAGCTGGTGGGACAGGCAGGGTTGCATCTATACCCAAAATGATTTGCCTCACCCTCTTCAAAAGATGCGGTATCCAGCTACCTTGCAGTTGTCACAGTCGCTAACCTGAAGACCTGCCTCTTGGTACTGCTGTTAATAGAGGGGACACATCGTGGCATGAAATCATTTTTCCTTTCGTTTATTATTTATTACATACTAATAGCTATGGCTTGATGTTTTCCTGTTGTGTTGAAGGCATTTGGGGATCTCAACCTTTCTTACTTCTCCCTCCATTACTAGACATCCCTGCAAGTTTTTTTGTGAGTTTTGTAGGAAGTACATATAAATGCTCATTCCCAACCTGGAGTGAACTGCTTTGATGCTCACTAGTACTCCAGAGTCTTAAAAATACCAGTTTCTCGAAGAACATTCCCTTTCTCAGGAAAGCCAGTGGCATTTCTAAATCTCTGAATTCACTTTTCTGAAGTACCTTTAAAGCAGTATGAAATGCAAGGAGAGCAGAAGGCATAACAGGCTTGGGAAGTGGCTTGTACTTGGATGTGAGGAGTTCATATTTTTATTAAATTAGTGTTTTACAAAACTGAAGGTGTGAAAGTTTACTTTGCCTGGGGACGGCATTAACTTTGACTCCTGCTGTTTAATAAAGGAAAATGAATGCACACTAGAGCTGTTGCAGAAACGATTAAACATGATATATCTGAAAGCTAGCTCATTTTCTTAAATATGTTTCTTGAAATAATATGAGAAATTTTATTTTAGAATTTTAAATTTAAAAAATGTTAAGGACAAATGTTCTAAATGTATTTCGTCTTTCCAAATCTTTCTGTTAATATATGTACAATTAGCACAGGCAACACATTTTATTTGCACCTTTGGACTACGTCCAAGGAGACTGTTTCATACTTTTCTTTTGTACAGTTGTTATATTTTGTTTGGTTTCTTAAAAAAAAAAAAAAAAAAAAGGAAAAGAAAAAGCTCCTACAATCCAGTATTTTCATGCAAAATCACTTCTTCAAAAGTGCACAGTGTTCTGTCCAATGTCCCTTGCACCTGTGGCCTGTCTGTGCAGATGTAATTGCAAGACCAAGTCCAATATACTTACGGCAAAAATACCCACTGGCTTTTTGGCAGGAACATCTCCAGTGGCTTTTTGTTGCACAACCGCTTCAGTTTATCAGTTTCCCACACTGTAAAATATTGTCATTTAGAATATGTGTGCATTTAGAGTTTTAGTTTCAGACTTATTTTGAGGCACTATAAAATTCAGGAAGCATATTCCTAACTGTAAATCTCTGTTTCAGAGAAATGTTTGATAGGTTTAACCTACTATTGCTTGGGGTTTTTTTTTCTTTAAATATTGCATGTCAGAGGAATAATGCAGCATAACACAAAATACTTTAGATCTCTCCACTGTTTTGTTATGGTTGATCACTTAATGCCCGATTTTTGCTTTGTACATCTGTAAAATGGGTGTAGCAGCACGTAAGTGACTCAAAAGGTAAACAGTATAATTAAGAAGTGTATGTAAAATGAGAAGATATATTAGTATCTGATGCTGTTATTTTAGAAATACAAAGATCTTTTAATCTGCAACTAACTGGAAAATACATTGATCTAAAATAAAGGTCATGTATTAAAATGTTAGGCAAAGATACTGTTAGTGCCAAATATCATTGGGTTTATGTCTTATTTAAATAGCATGCCATCTTCATACTTTGAGGATATGTTTAACATCTGGCATACGCCGATTCCCAAATTCCAATCAGACAGATTTGATTTATAATTGATAATTTATATGGGTTGCAATGCAGATTCAGTTCTAATAACATGACTCTTGAAATCAGTATTCTCCAAAAGTGGCTTTACCATAAAGTACATACAAAACAAATCATGTGTTTTAACTTAAGTGTGTTAGGTGAGGATGAGAAAAATTACTGTAATTTCTATGAGTTACCATAAAAAGTGTATCAAATGTGGATTCATGGTGTGCAAATTGTGTTAGAGGATTAGAGGGTATTGGAACAGCGCTACTGACAGCAGTATTATAAAGTCAAAGCTAATTTTTTAATTTCTGTTTGCAACAATTCCACAATGGAAAATTCAAATCAGTTCAAATATTTCTGTTGGTATTTTCAATGTGTACTGAATAATGTTAAACAATAGTAATGCCTGAAAAACTAGTAGAAAAGCTAGCATTCAGCCCAGTGTCTTAATTTCTCTTAAAATGCTTACCATTTTTGCTTATTTTACCCTTCTATTGATATCCACTTGGCAAGCCTGGGAAGAAGGAAAAAAAAAAAAAAAAAAAAATCTCTTACATATCCATGATCAAAAATGAGCGCCTGATGGCCTGAAGGTTGAAATAATTATCTCTGGTGGCCGTGCAGATCTCAATGTCAAAGCTAAGAACCACAGGGCAGCAGAATTAAAGCATGAAAACTGGCATGAGCACAGACAACTGCTTGAGGCTCTTTATTACTGTTTGATACAGCAGTCCTTTGTTGGAAATCTTGTTTTTTTAGGTTCGAAAGCAACTGTGTGTGTCTAATCTCACATTTTCCTTTATCATCAATTCCATTCCTCTGATATTTACAAAACTAAGCAACATCACATGTGTTTATCCCGATTTCTGAATTAGTATATCTGAGGCTTTCTGCTAATCTGCAGATAGGTGGCACCGTTCATACAGATTGGAAAAGCAGCGCTTTCCCCGTTCACACTATTCCATGCTGTAAATTAACCTGTCACTTTATTATTTGACAAGATCTTCATTTTTATTCATCAGGACTTGGGCCAGGATGGGTGCATTTATGGCCATTTGCTTTGCACGGCTCTCAGCTGAGTTTGTAGGTATTGTAAGTGAGATCCATTATCCCTGTTACAAGTGCACACAATGCAGATGCTGATCTGCGATGATGATGAGAAACCAAAGTCAGTAAAGACCACATAAGCCGCCCTTGATGAAAAGATAAATGAATGCATAAATAACATTGTGCTCTGCTGTGTTTGCTGAGATCAAGGATAGATTTTGAAGGTTTTGAGAGATCAGACATACAGAACCTGGAGAAATTCGCCCTCCCTCACTTTGCATTCAGCAAGCATTTCACTGTGTACAGAGGAGCTGAGACACATTTTAATGCATTACTGGAAGACCAGAAATGTTTGGGCACTTTCTGGTTGTTTTTTTTTTTTTTTTTTTTTAAGGGAAAAACAAAGAAATGGCATCAGGATAAGGCATAAGTTTAATAAAATATGAAACTAAACAGAACCCCCAAACTGTTTACATTTTCACTGTTCCTAACTCTGTTCTTTATGTAAATACTTCCACATCTATTGTGTTCTAATTATAAATGTAATTATAGAGATAAATTAGTAAATTGTGTTTGTAATTGTATTCATAGAGATTAATGACATTTAAACAGAGAGGAGCACGCTAGCACAAGACCTATAGTTAAAAGGTGCGTTTCAACCGTACATAGGGCTCTGTGTTAAAATAGCGTGTAAAAATAAAATCTAGCTAATTGAATATGTTGTTTAGATTGGCAGCTCTGCAATAATTTTCCTGTGGTGTATGCATGCATGTATTAAAACAGGAGGTTTTGGAAAGAGCTTAGTCATATTTAAATTGTGGAATCCTCTGATTAAAAAAAAAAAAAAACCCACAACTTTGTCGACATAAATTTTGTAAAT
Source organism: Astur gentilis (assembly GCF_929443795.1). Taxonomy (NCBI): domain Eukaryota; kingdom Metazoa; phylum Chordata; class Aves; order Accipitriformes; family Accipitridae; genus Astur; species Astur gentilis. The sequence continues at coordinate 2,993,738 of NC_064919.1, forward strand.
GGGTGCGGATAGGGTTCAGGGTTTAAAAGGAAAGGCTTCAGTCTGTGCCATCCATCCCAAAATGCATCGTAGCTCACATTTCATGCAAATTGCCATTTAGAATCTTTTGTTTTTCATAGGCAACATTGTTTAATATAATTTACATTAGCAAATTAGTACATTCATACTGCAGGACAGAA